>NC_069500.1:583097984-583157984 GCF_027579735.1 Bombina bombina | reverse complement strand
CTAGCGCTGCCTCTCATGTAAGCAAACAAAGCAGGGCTGAAATCAGGATTATGCTTTCATGCAGAAGTCGGATATTATGACGATATTATTCATCTTGCAGGCAGTTTATCAGTCATTGGTAATATAGTAAATCCAGTTGCAGTACATTAATGACAGTCTTTAAATAACAAAGGAAATGGTAAAACCATAACAAATAAATATGGTCTAGACAAAGCACACAGAAGCCAATCCCTAAAGTGTTGGAAGAGCAGGGGTGGTGAAATTTGTTTTGAAGATCACAGCCCTGATAATACACCCATCAATGGCATGTAATGACAAATATGCACTCCAATAATCACTAAGTGGGTGAGAAGGGCAGAATGTCAGACTTATTTACCAGGTTTAGAAAACTAAATATGGGATCAATGAATAATGTATTCCACACTGAAAACACAATGCTCAGGGGATTAAGTGGCTCATTTGAAAGAGGGGAACCTTTTATTTCCAGTGAGGATTTTCATACCCATATATGCTGACATGGGGCTGAGTTAAGGGCGTTTGTCTTTTCTTTCTCCCCATGGGACAATTACAAGTTTCTCGGAGACAGCATTTGAATGTTTTTTTTTTTATCAAGTTGGTGGAGGTCATCTTCATTCAAATGGCACACCAGAACTTAGCAATTCTCTCTAAATAAGCAACTATTTTATAAACTTAATATCTCTTTCAGGCTTTGTCTGCTCCAATCTAAGGCAGTTCTACCATACCTTTTCTATATTTATCTGAAAAAAAAAACATAAAATTATGCTTACCTGATAATTTTCTTTTCTTCAGATGGAAAGAGTCCACAGCTGCATTCATTACTTTTGGGAATTAAGAACCTTGTCACCAGGAAGAGGCAAAGACATCCCAGCCAAAGGCTGAAATACTCCTCCCACTCCCCTCATCCCCCAGTCATTCTGCCGAGGAAGAAGGAACAGTAGAATAAATATCAGGGTGAAAAGGTGCCAGAAGAATAGAAATACAGACGCCACACATAAAAAATACGGGTGGGGAGCTGTGGACTCTTTCCATCAGAAGAAAAGAAAAAATTATCAGGTAAGCATAATTTATGTTTTTCTTCACAAATGGAATAAGTCCACAGCTGCATTCATTACTTTTGGGAAAACAATACCCAAGCTATAGAGGACACTGAATGCCAAGAAGGGAGGGTACAAGAGGGGGCCCATTCTGAGGGCACCAGGCCTGAAACCACTACCCAGGAAAACCCTGCTTCATCCGAAGCCAAGAACATTGAAAGGAAAAAGCCCCAAGGACACTGACCCGCAGATAGTCCGGAAGCCTAGCTAGAGACGGCAAAATCAGACTCAACTGAGCCAACAGTCCTCCAGGAGACACCGTCGCCCAGCGTTCGGCCCCTAACCACACACCCCTTACTAGAGAAGGGAACACCAGCCCAAAACTTCCAAAGGGACAGGGCAAGAAAAAAAAATCAAAGGACACCACAAAATTCCATAAAGGAAGACTCCCAGAATGAGCCTAGCTCATAAAGACCCAAATGGGTCTACAACAAATAAGGGGAGGCAACGCCCAGACCAACAATAACACAAGGTCTAGGACCGGGCATCCGAACAGCGATCTTTACTCTCAACGTCGAGAGGAAGCACCAAAACGACAACTGAAGACTTATCCTCAAGTCGTCAGCACTTAGAATACTGAAGTATTCAACACAAATACGTGTAGCAGACCCAGATGAGGTAAACACAGAGATCAAGAACATGCAGTTTTTATCAGGACGACCCAAGAAAGAATACTTACTAAGAAGTAAAATGTGGCTAAACAAGATATCAGATTGTAAAAACTTCAAGACAGAGGGCACCCTCTAGGCAATCCCAGCCGCCAGACTAACACATAGGTCCCAAAAAGGGAGAAGCATAGAACTTCAACTAGGCCCATTACACCCCCAAGGAACAACAATCTCAGGACCTACTCCCACCCGGGCCAGCCCAAGCGTCAGTAGGTCCGAAAACAGGGGAACAGAAGAACCCCAACACCCACTCACAAAAGAGCGGAAATAATGGCTTCAGACATTCCACAGAGCTCGGGAACCCCCCGAAACTCCATAAAGACAGTCGACAAGGCCGAAGACCCAGAAGAGTCTAGCAAAGGCCCATCTCAATGCGAAGCCAGCAAGACTCCAGATAACAGAACAACCTAGATAGCATGCCTCTGTTCCATCCCCTGAATCTAGGAAAAGTCCTAAAACAAGGCCTCCATAGGTGAACAACCCCTCCTAAGAAAAAGGGGGCCATTAGAGACAGAACACCTGCCCACAAGACACAAGGCCTCAGGCTGAATCAGAGAGCACTCGCCAACGCAGATGAACCTGGAAGGAATCCCCTGAAATTTTAGCGCACCGACAAGGTGCATAAGCTGCAGCTGTTACACTGTAACCATTCACCTGCAGAACCGCGAAGCCATCAGGTTACTTCAGCAAACCATCCAAGGGAAATAATTCATTGAGTGTAGGCAAAGCCAATGAGTAGCGGTCCTCAGGAAATCTGGCCAACCGTGGCAGATCTACTAGCCAGACTAAAGGTCATAGCCCAAATTCCCGGAACAGGAGAACCCCGAACCCGCCCTAGATCCTGAAAAGACCGGTTAAAGCCCGCAACGGGATCCACAAGGGAAAACGCTGAGCAAAAGCCACAGCACCCGGAAGAACCAGGGCGATGACAGGTTTGAGCCCCCAATTGTTTAAAACAAACAATATCCCAGAAATGTAAATACCCCATCTGATATAGAAAACAGACCCACAGGGAGATATTAATGTAATCACCAGAAGAACGAGAACACCTCGCAAGTTCCGACCCAAGGAAGAGACTACCCCATGCCAAAGTCCAATGCTCCAAAGAAGCCAAGGCATCTCGAACCAAGACACTAGAGCCCATAGGCCTTAGACTGCCAGAAGACATCCAAAGCAAGGGAATACCACGACAAGGTCACTCGATCAAAAGCTAGTCTCCACCTCACCATACGAGACAGAAGAGTACCTAAAACCAAGGATGCAGAACATCCCCAGGTCTGGGAAAAATCCTAAGCAGAGTCCAAAAGTACTCTCTCGAAGGGAAATTCAGGTCCCCAAAGGAGACCCAACTCACATGGAGGAACGGACAAAATCCAAAGGGTCTCAAAGAAGAGAGCAACCATCTCCCGTAGTGAAACCCAGGGCCCCATAAGGAGACCTAACCCACATGGAGAAATCCAAAGTCTCACTAACAAGACAACCACAGAAGGAACACGTCCAACAGGACAATTCCTAGAGCATCTGAAAGATCAAACTGCCTTAAATCAGCGGTAACAAGGCGCTAAAACCCCAATCCTCCCATGTGAGGAAGAATACTCTAGGTCCCGAGAGAATAGGAAGGAGCAACGCAGCGGAATGCCGCTGACCCAGTCAACCAGCTTGAAGGCTCAATAAGGACTGAAACAATCCTTCCAGCCTCACGGACCCACAAGTCCTCGTTAGAATATTTAGCTGAAACTTGTAAAATAAAAACAAGAAACACAAATAATAACGTGAGCACTCGGCGCCTCAACCGGACCAGCCAGGCAGAACAGGCGCCACGTGTCGGAACAAGCCACAAGACAGAAGATCTGAACCCAAGCAGGACCAGCCAGATACGGCCATAACTGGCAAGCTGCCCAAATCCTCCCTCAGAGGGGAAGAGAATGACAAAACATAGGACAAACATGTCCCTTAACAAACTTCCGCAGAAGTAAACAGCTAGAATCGATCCCAGAGAAAGTTCCTGAAGGAAACATGTAATCAAAAATAAGTCATCCTAACCGGATAAAAGAAAATATAAGGCAACCCGTAGGTAAACGCCCAAGAAGAAACGGGCATACCCGCAGGACCAGCCAAACGGAACCCTGATCTTCCAACAAAAACTGGGAAAGATCTCAATAACAGACAATAAGGATATTACGTCATCCCCTCATGTTTAATGAGGTGAGCCATTCAAAGTAGAATACTGCAGATTCCCGTATCCATTAAGGATAAGATCCTCTAACAACATGCCGCCCTGCAAGAGGGATAAACATAATCTGGGTTACCCGCATGTGTAGTAGTAGGGAGCGGAAACCCCCAGAGGTGAATGGCTCAGCGGACCCTTGATTCCCCGAGCCCGAATAACAAGGCACTCTAATATGGCATATCGAACATAACTGATTGACCTGTGTCAACGGGGCCAATTCGCATTATTCACAAGTCGAAGAATCTGAAATTCGAACAGTCTCAGCATCAAAATCCTCCATAACTAGATAGAGAATATAATATGGACTAAATAAAATTTTAAACGGCACCTGACACCCACAATGGCCAGGGCACTCACCACCTCCTAGGAACCAGACGCTAGCAGAATTTTCAGTCGCCACACGGTCAGGAATGCGGAAATGGAAGACCAGAACGTAAACACGTCCAGTCACAAGGTGGACTGTATAGTCCAAAAAAAGTGCGCCCAACCATAAGGTCGCATCACTTCGAAAGGCCCTTATTTTCTAAGCTGAGAGCCCAGTTAACACTACACATAAGCAGATTGAATCACATAAACATGATTAAAAAAAACCCTGTTCAATAATCCCCCTCGAGAGATATTAACCCTCGATTCCAAGACACCAAAGGAGCCTCACTGAGGCCCTATATTATACACTTAATAAGCCCCGCAAGATAGTACCTTACGGAAAGCAAATAAGTTACAGTACATTCTGATGAAGTAAAATGAAACGATCTTACCGTAATCTACACTGTGGAACGAATAGTAGCAGCTCCTCCGCCATGGACTTGAGAGAAGAAAGCAGGCAGCGAAGCGAAGTTAGTCAACACTGATTGCTTATGGAGCTGTTAATATGAGTCGGGATGGTTTCGCAGAAAAACTCTCCCTACATCTCTGGACTCTAACTTTCATCCAAGCCCTCACTGAGAGACTGACCGGACTACTTAAAACTCCTGTCCCATGCCGAAGAGTACTACCCTCCAAAAGAGACAAAACAAACTTCTGACACTTCTCTGCCAACCTCCTGGGACGAAAGGCAAAGAATCTAATAAAGTATACCAAAGCGCCAATTATACGAAGGCTGAGTCTGGACCAAAAGCAATATTATCAAACAATTACAATAAACAATTTATCGAGTACACAAATAAGTTAAAAACATGGATCCATGTATAAACAATCAAATTTATACAACAATAGTAGCTAAATGAATAGTTATAACAAATAGTTATGTAACAGATATCGCATTTAAAATAATTAAATTCAAAAAGTCAAATTATCAAAGCCAGAGGTCTTATTTAGTAGGCGCTAGGTGCACTCCACTATCGAAAGGCAAAGAATGACTGGGGATGAGGGGAGTGGGATTATTTAAGACTTTGGCTGGGGTTTCTTTGCCTCCTCCTGGTGGCCAAGTTCTTATTTCCCAAAAGTAATGAATGCATCTGTGGACTCTTTCCATTTATGAAGAAAAATGTTTTGAATAGTCATGTCTGCTACTACGCCTATACTGGAAATATGAATACATTGTATTGTCTAAAAAGTAACAGTTATGTAAACAAAGAGCAGCAACAGCACAGTAAGGGTTCATTTGCAATTTCTCCCTTTAAGTATCAGTTTATATGTGTATAGAGAAATAGATACGTATATCTGCTCTTTCTGCAAGCATAGCTGATTTTGCCAATTGAAAACACAACCCATTTAAAAGAGACACTGAACCCAAATTATTTCTTGTGTGATTCAGATAGAGCATGCAATTTTAAGCAACTTTCTAATTTACTACTATTATCAAATTTTCTTCATTCTCTTGGTATCTTTATTTGAAATGCAAGAATGTAAGTTTAGATGCCGGCCCACTTTTGGTGAACACACTGTGTTGTTCTTGCTGACTGGTGGATAAATTCACCCACCAATAAACAAGTGCTTTCCATAGTCCTGAACCAAAAAAAAATAGCTTAGATGCCTTTTTCAAATAAAGAAAGCAAGAGAACAAATACAAATTGATAATAGGAGTAAATTAGAAAGTTGCTTAAAGGGACAGTCTACACCAGAATTTTTATTGTTTTAAAAGATAGATAATACCTTTATTACCCATTTCCCAGTTTTGCATAACTAACACATTTATAATAATATACTTTTAACCTCTGTGATTATCTTGTATATAAACATCTGTAAACTGCCCCTTTTTTCAGTTCTTTTGACAGACTTGCAGTCTAGCCAATTAGTGCCTGCTCCCAGATAACTTCTCGTGCACGAGCACAGTGTTATCTTTATGAAATACGTGAACTAACACCCTCTAGTGGTGAAAAACTGTTAAAATGCAATCTGAAAGAGGTGGGCTTCAAGGTCTAAGAAATTAGGATATGAACCTCCTAGGTTAAGCTTTCAACTAAGAATACCATGAGAACAAAGCAAAATTGGTGATAAAAGTAAATTGGAAAATTGTTTAAAATGACATGCTCTATCTGAATCATGAAAGTTTATTTTGGCATAGACTGTCCCTTTAAATATGCATGCGCTAGCTGAATCATGAAAGAAAAAAATTTGGGTTCAGTGTCCCTTTAAGTGGGCTATTCCACACAAGCAAGCAAAAAAAAAAAACAACAACTAAAAGGGAGCCATTTCCAATACATTTTATACTCTGCCGTTGGTGTAACAAGTCACTGAAAACGCATTAAGGTGTTAGCCAAATTAACAGTACAATGTCACTTGAAATTATGTTATAGCACCTTTAGTTTCATAGGGGTATATTTATTAAAGTGTGGATGGACATAATACGATATAGCGGATTATGTCCGCCGCACATCGATAAATGCTGACAGCATACGCTATCAGCATTTATCATTGCACCAGCAGTTCTTGCTAACTGCTGTTGCAATGCCGCTCCCTGCAGACTCGCGGTCAATTGGCCGCTAGCAGGGGGTGTCAATCAACCCGATTGTATTCAATAGGGTTGATTTCTATGCGCTGCCTCAGAGCAGGCGGACAGGTTATGGAGCAGCGGTCTTTAGACCGCAGCTTCATAACTTCCGTTTCCGGCGAGCCTTCTGTACGGAGCTTGATAAATTGACCCCATAATATGAAGATCTACTCCTCTGCTAACATACATAGCTGCCTAGGAATAGTATATAAACAAACCATTAATAGCTGTGGATGGGGTGAAATCAATTAAAAAGGAAACTATTGCTATGGTCTCCATGAGATAGGTCTCCTTTTCACAATCCCTTCAGAGTCAGATTATAGAACATCCCTCCTATACTTCTTGTAGGTGATGGGGAGAATAACCAATATCATGACCCTTTAATTTTTATGATGGCAATGAATCAAGTAGCTAGATCCTGTAAAGAGCCTAATTCAAAAAACATTTCTTAAACGGAAATGCAATCTTAATTGTTTTCTTTTATTACGCAAACAAACCACACATTTTAAAAATGAAAAAAAAAAAGGTTTCCTATTGACTGATATCAAATTGAAATTTGTTCTTATGGTATTCATCATTGAGGAGGATACCTAGGTAGATAGCATGCACATATCTAGAGCCCTGCTATCTAGTGCTCCTGCAAAAGTATTACATTGTTAAAAGCATTTTTGCAAAACTGCTATCATATAGTGCTCCAGAAATGTGCACGCTTCTGAATCTACCTGTCTGCTTTTCAATAAAGGATACTATATTTCTTATAAAATGTAACTCTATAATAATATAAATCCAAAAGAAAGATTTGGTTTTCATATCCCTTTAAAAAAAGGAGTGCGACTTCTTTGTCACATGGAATATCCAAACAGACAGCATCTTTCAAGTTCTAAATGTTAGCCCCTGATCTTTCTAACATATTATGCACGTGCATTCATTTCACAGACAAATGACTCATATGGTCAGAAGCAGAGCCATTCGGCTATTGTCGGTACTGGATTTATTAGTGTTAGTACAACAAACCAGTTTGACGGCAAATTTCGATTTAGTCTTAGTTTTAGTCTTTTGACTAAAATGCTATTTTAGTTATAGTCGTATTTTAGTCATCTGAATTGTTTTAGTCCAATTTTAGTCGACTGAATCTCCAGTAGATTTTAGTCGACTAAATCGCCAGTAGATTTTAGCCAACTAAAATCAAAGGGGTTTAGTTAAAGTGTAATGCATTATTTAAGCATTTTTCTATAATTTGCAAACTGATTATATACTCCAGGAGTAAACATAACACCTGTTTGGTATTAAAGTTTAAACAGGCAATACAGACACAGATTTAGCCGTTGTGATATATAACAACTTTATTAAACTTAAAATTAAATAAAACCAAGTTTCATAAACAAACAGAAGTGCAACTTTAAAATATAAAAAAAAACTGTAAACTGTATTGGCTGCAACTCCATTGCCCATATTACCCAATATAAAAACGTTAACAGTTCTCTGTTAATAATTAAAACAAGTATCAAGTAACTCAACACAACAAAAAGTTTCTGCAGCTAGCACAGGCACAGCATAACCTAAACCCATACTCGTGGGTTATGCTTATTTCTATAAGAAGAATCAATTGATTGTTCACAGATACTAACATTTTTCGGCAACGATATTAGCACTGCTCTAGAACTTCCAAACTCATTATATACTCCTGGAGTAAAGGTTTAACCAAGTGTTTTATTTATGGTATTAAGGTTTGAGCATGCAATACAGATTTAACTGTTGTGTTATATAACGTCTTTATTTATCTTAAAATTTAATAAAATTAAGTTTCGTAAATTTGACAAAAGAGCAGTAATTAGATATGGATTGATTATAACACCTTGCATGAAATGTTTTTGTCAGCAAATTTTGATTTAGTTTTAGTCATAGTCTTGACTAAAATGCCATTTTAGTTTTAGTCGTATTTTAGTCATCAGAATTTCTTTAGTTTTATACTCATTTTAGTCTAGTTTTAGTCGACAAAATTAACACTGCAACACACAAATATCTATGCAAATCCGAAGAATGCACATGCCTATTACATATGAAACTTTCATGAATCAGATATTGTGCAATTTTATTCCACTTTCCAATTTAATTCTATTATCCAATTTGCTTTGTTCCATATGTATCCTTTGTTGAAAAGCAAATTTAGGAGCAGGAGCAGCAATGCACTACTGGAAACTAGCTACTGATTGGTGGCTGCACACATGACTCATCAGTGGCTCACGCAATTTGTTCAGCTAGCTCCCAGTAGTGCATTGCTGCTCATTTAACAAAGGATAGCAAGAGAATAAAGTAGATTTGATAAGTAAATTGGAGAGTTGTTTAAAAGTGTGTGCTCTGTCTGACAAATGAAATAGACTTCATGAAGAGGGTCAAATAGAACTCACCGGCATATGTAAAACAGACCACTGTTGCATACAACCTGTCCTTACTTACCATGTTATATTTAGAGGAGTACTGTATCCGTAGTGTGTCCATAGCCCTGATCATAGACTGCATGGCAGTAAATATATTTTGGTAAACAAGCTTTGTGAATCCTCTTCTGTCTTCGTCTGTGTAGCCGGATCCATGAATAATCCTCATCTGTTTAATAAAAGTGCTCTTTCCACTTTCACCAGTGCCTGTAGAATAAAAGGGGTAAAAAAAAACAAAAAAAAAATCAGAAAAAAAAAACACACAATGCTGATAGTAAAACAATATAAAGTTCATACACAAAACAATCCTATGTGTTGAGAAAGAAGGGATGTAGATGATTCATGTAGTATACATTGAACTGCCACAATGGCACCTGATGTGTAAAATTTATTAAAGGGACATTA
This sequence comes from Bombina bombina, assembly GCF_027579735.1. Lineage (NCBI taxonomy): Eukaryota > Metazoa > Chordata > Amphibia > Anura > Bombinatoridae > Bombina > Bombina bombina. The sequence goes on along the minus strand of NC_069500.1, from coordinate 583,148,199 downwards.
AATTGGAAAAATGACATGCTTTTATTTGTTAGTGCATGTTATTTGATTAATATTGAAAAGGGCCAGTCCACTTGAAAATGGTTAAAATAAATAATAATCAAGTAACCTTTTGTGTTTAATCCCTGCAACAGGGTTAAATGCATTGTTAAATTACCACTTGGAAGCCACAGAGAACTGCTGGTCCTGAGCAGAAACAGCCAGCGCTTGCGATCAGCAGTTCTCCCAATCAGTCGTTTCACTATGTGTTCAACCCTATGCAGGTATTAAACAGAGTTGCAGGGCCATTAGTGATAAAATAACAATTACTTTGGGCATATATATTTGTGCACTATAATAGCCCTTTAAACCGAAGATATGTACAGGTATACCCCGCTCATACATCGGGTTAGGGACCGGAGCCCTGCTGTAAAGTGAAAACCGCCTTAAAGTGAAACAAGGCAGTTTTAGCTTTCTTTTCACTTGCCAGTGTGTTTAAAGACTTGAAAACATGTTTGAACTAACATATATTAGAGGTGCAATAGTGCTACATTTAGTTTAACACTAGAACAGCACAGTATTCAATTAGTATTCAATAAATACTGTACCTGTAAATTAGTGACAATCAGTGTAGTACAATTTGCCAGACTATAGCACTGAGACACAGATTGCACTGAAATGCTGTAAAGAGTGAACTAAGCATAACAAAATGGTGCCAGTCACTTATCTCACAATGATTACAGCACAGTTTCAAAATCCTTGTAGGTTGAACTTCAGCTCCACAAAGCGCTGTATTAGCGAAGCGCTGTAAAGTGAGGGATACCTGTAGTTGGATTTGAAATGAACAGGCAAATGTTTCCGCACTTTAAATCTGTGGGATAGTTTCCCGAAAAGGACAGCACCCACGGCTTGGTTTGTAGAAAGTTACAACCCACAGGATAGAGATATATATATATATATATATATATATATATATATATATATATATATATATATATATATATATATATATATATATATATACATATATATATATATATATATATATATATATATATATATATATATATATATATATATATATATATATACACATACATACACACACACACACACATATATACATACACACACGGGTGGGGTCAGCACTTTCAGACCGGACCGGGTACACATCCTATGACACTTTAACATGCACAGCCCTGGGTGCAAAGCAGCACTCTCAGGAAGCTGCACTGTCACCAGTCACAGGCAGTTAACCCCAGACAGGCCTGGGTGCAAGGCCCAAACAGGGAAAATTAAAGGGACAGTAAAGTCACAAAAAATCTTTCATGATTTAAATAGGGCATGTAATTTTAAACAACTTTCCAATTTACTTTTATTACCAATTTTGCTTTGTTCTCTTGGTATTCTTAGTTGAAAGCTAAACCTAGGAGGTTCTTATGCTAATTTCTTAGACCTTGAAGACTGCCTCTAATCCGAAAGCATTTTGACAGTTTTTCACCACTAGAGGGCGTTAGTTCATGTGTTTCATATAGATAACATTGAGCTCTGGCACGTGAAGCTCCTAAGAGCAAGCACTGATTGGCTAAAAATGCATGTCTGTCAAAAGAACTGAAATAAGGGGCAGTTTGCAGAGGCTTAGATACAAGGTAATCACAGAGGTAAAAAGTATATTATTATAACTGTGTTGGTTATGCAAAATTGGGGAATGGGTAATAAAGGGATTATCTACCTTTTTAAACAACAAAAAACATAATTTATGTAAGAACTTACCTGATAAATTCATTTCTTTCATATTAGCAAGAGTCCATGAGCTAGTGACGTATGGGATATACATTCCTACCAGGAGGGGCAAAGTTTCCCAAACCTCAAAATGCCTATAAATACACCCCTCACCACACCCACAAATCAGTTTAACGCATAGCCAATAAGTGGGGTGATAAGACAAAAGTGAGAAAGCATAAAAAATAAGGAATTGGAATAATTGTGCTTTATACAAAAAAATCATAACCACCACAAAAAGGGTGGGCCTCATGGACTCTTGCGAATATGAAAGAAATTAATTTATCAGGTAAGTTCTTACATAAATTATGTTTTCTTTCATGTAATTAGCAAGAGTCCATGAGCTAGTGACGTATGGGATAATGAATACCCAAGATGTGGATCTTCCACGCAAGAGTCACTAGAGAGGGAGGGATAAAATAAAGACAGCCAATTCCGCTGAAAATAATCCACACCCAAAATAAAGTTTAAATCATTATGTTTTCTTTCATGTAATTAGCAAGAGTCCATGAGCTAGTGACGTATGGGATAATGAATACCCAAGATGTGGATCTTCCACGCAAGAGTCACTAGAGAGGGAGGGATAAAATAAAGACAGCCAATTCCGCTGAAAATAATCCACACCCAAAATAAAGTTTAAATCTTATAATGAAAAAAACTGAAATTACAAGCAGAAGAATCAAACTGAAACAGCTGCCTGAAGAACTTTTCTACCAAAAACTGCTTCAGAAGAAGAAAACACATCAAAATGGTAGAATTTAGTAAAAGTATGCAAAGAAGACCAAGTTGCTACTTTGCAAATCTGATCAACCGAAGCTTCATTCCTAAACGCCCAGGAAGTAGAAACTGACCTAGTAGAATGAGCTGTAATCCTTTGAGGCAGAGTTTTACCAGACTCGACATAAGCATGAAGAATTAAAGATTTCAACCAAGACGCCAAAGAAATGGCAGAGGCCTTCTGACCTTTCCTAGAACCGGAAAAGATAACAAATAGACTAGAAGTCTTTCGGAAATTCTTAGTAGCTTCAACATAATATTTCAAAGCTCTAACTACATCCAAAGAATGCAATGATCTCTCCTTAGAATTCTTAGAATTAGGACACAATGAAGGAACCACAATTTCTCTACAAATGTTGTTAGAATTCACAACCTTAGGTAAAAATTGAAAAGAAGTTCGCAACACCGCCTTATCCTGATGAAAAATCAGAAAAGGAGATTCACAAGAAAGAGCAGATAATTCAGAAACTCTTCTAGCAGAAGAGATGGCCAAAAGAAACAAAACTTTCCAAGAAAGTAATTTAATGTCCAGTGAATGCATAGGTTCAAACGGATGAGCTTGAAGAGCCCCCAGAACCAAATTCAAACTCCAAGGAGGAGAAATTGACTTAATAACAGGTTTTATACGAACCAAAGCTTGTACAAAACAATGAATATCAGGAAGATTAGCAATCTTTCTGTGAAAAAGAACAGAAAGAGCAGAGATTTGTCCTTTCAAGGAACTTGCAGACAAACCTTTATCCAAACCATCCTGAAGAAACTGTAAAATTCTCGGAATTCTAAAAGAATGCCAGGAAAAATAATGAGAAAGACACCAAGAAATGTAAATCTTCCAGACTCGATAATATATATTCCTAGATACAGATTTACGAGCCTGTAACATAGTATTAATCACAGAATCAGAGAAACCTCTTTGACTGAGAATCAAGCATTCAATTTCCATACCTTCGAATTTAAGGATTTGAGATCCTGATGGAAAAAAGGACCTTTGCGACAGAAAGTCTGGTCTTAACGGAAGAGTCCACGGTTGGCAAGAGGCCATCTGGACAAGATCCGCATACCAAAACCTGTGAGGCCATGCTGGAGCCACCAGCAGAACAAACGAGTATTCCTTCAGAATCTTGGAAATTACTCTTGGAAGAAGAACTAGAGGCGGAAAGATATAGGTAGGATGATACTTCCAAGGAAGTGACAATGCATCCACTGCTTCCGCCTGAGGATCCCTGGATCTGGACAGATACCTGGGAAGCTTCTTGTTTAGATGAGAAGCCATCAGATCTATTTCTGGAAGTCCCCACATCTGAACAATCTGAAGAAATACCTCTGGGTGAAGAGACCATTCGCCCGGATGTAACGTTTGGCGACTGAGATAATCCGCTTCCCAATTGTCTACACCTGGGATATGAACCGCAGAAATTAGACAGGAGCTGGATTCCGCCCATACCAGTATTCGAGATACTTCTTTCATAGCCAGAGGACTGTGAGTCCCTCCTTGATGATTGATATATGCCACAGATGTGACATTGTCCGTCTGAAAACAAATGAACGACTCTCTCTTTAGAAGAGGCCATGACTGAAGAGCTCTGAAAATTGCACGGAGTTCCAAAATATTGATTGGTAATCTCACCTCCTGAGATTCCCAAACCCCTTGTGCTGTCAGAGACCCCCAAACAGCTCCCCAACCTGTCAGACTTGCATCTGTTGAAATCACAGTCCAGGTTGGAAGAACAAAAGAAGCCCCCTGAACTAAACGATGGTGATCTGTCCACCACGTCAGAGAGTGTCGTACAATCGGTTTTAAAGATATCAATTGGGATATCTTTGTATAATCCCTGCACCACTGGTTCAGCATACAAAGCTGAAGAGGTCGCATGTGAAAACGAGCAAAGGGGATCGCGTCCGATGCAGCAGTCATAAGACCTAGAATTTCCATGCATAAGGCTACCGAAGGGAATGATTGAGACTGAAGGTTTCGACAAGCTGAAACCAATTTTAGACGTCTCTTGTCTGTCAGAGACAGAGTCATGGACACTGAATCTATCTGGAAACCTAAAAAGGTTACCCTTGTCTGAGGAATCAATGAACTTTTCGGTAAATTGATCCTCCAACCATGATCTCGAAGAAACAATACAAGTCGATTCGTATGAGATTCTGCTAAATGAGAAGACTGAGCAAGTACCAAGATATCGTCCAAATAAGGAAATACCACAATACCCTGTTCTCTGATTACAGACAGAAGGGCACCGAGAACCTTTGTAAAAATCCTTGGAGCTGTTAGGCCAAACGGCAGAGCCACAAACTGGTAATGCTTGTCTAGGAAAGAGAATTTCAGAAACTGATAGTGATCTGGATGAATCGGAATATGCAGATATGCATCCTGTAAATCTATTGTGGACATATAATGCTCTTGCTGAACAAAAGGCAGAATAGTCCTTATAGTTACCATTTTGAATGTTGGTATCCTTACATAATGATTCAATATTTTTAAATCCAGAACTGGTCTGAAGGAATTCTCCTTCTTTGGTACAATGAAGAGATTTGAGTAAAACCCCAGCCCCTGTTCCAGAACTGGAACTGGCATAATTACTCCAGCCAACTCTAGATCTGAAACACATTTCAGAAATGCTTGAGCCTTCACTGGATTTACTGGGACACGGGAAAGAAAAAATCTTCTTGCAGGAGGCCTTATCTTGAAGCCTATTCTGTACCCTTCTGAAACAATGTTCTGAATCCAAAGATTGTGAATTGAATTGATCCAAATTTCTTCGAAAAATCGTAATCTGCCCCCTACCAGCTGGGCTGGAATGAGGGCCGCACCTTCATGTGGACTTGGGAGCTGGCTTTGGCTTTCTAAAAGGCTTGGATTTATTCCAGACTGGAGATGGTTTCCAAACTGATACCGCTCCTGTAGGGGAAGGATCAGGCTTTTGTTCCTTATTGTGACGAAAGGAACGAAAACGATTAGTAGACCTAAATTTACCTTTAGATTTTTTATCCTGTGGTAAAAAAGTTCCTTTCCCTCCAGTAACAGTTGAAATAATAGAATCCAACTGTGAACCAAATAATTTATTACCCTGGAAAGAAAGGGAAAGCAAAGTTGACTTAGAAGACATATCAGCATTCCAAGTTTTAAGCCATAAAGCTCTTCTAGCTAAAATAGCTAGAGACATATACCCGACATCAACCCTAATGATATCAAAGATGGCATCACAAATAAAATTATTAGCATGTTGAAGAAGATTAACAATGCTATGAGAATTATGATCTGTTACTTGTTGCGCTAAAGCTTCTAACCAAAAAGTTGAAGCTGCAGCAACATCCGCTAAAGATATAGCAGGTCTAAGAAGATTACCTGAACATAAGTAAGCTTTTTTTAGAAAGGATTCATTTTTCCTATCTAAAGGATCCTTAAAGGAAGTACTATCTGCCGTAGGAATAGTAGTACGCTTAGCAAGAGTAGAGATAGCCCCATCAACCTTAGGGATTTTGTCCCAAAACTCTAATCTGTCAGATGGCACAGGATATAATTGCTTAAAACGTTTAGAAGGAGTAAATTAATTACCCAAATTATTCCATTCCCTGGAGATTACTTCAGAAATAGCACCAGGGACAGAAAAAAATTCTGTAATAACTACAGGAGATTTAAAAACCTTATTTAAACGTTTAGATTTAGTATCAAGAGGACCAGAATCCTCTATTTCCAATGCAATTAAGACTTCTTTAAGTAAAGAACGAATAAATTCCATTTTGAACAAATATGAAGATTTATCAGCATCAACCTCTGAAACAGAATCCTCTGAACCAGAGGAATCATTATCAGAATGATGATGTTCATTTAAAAATTCATCTGAAAAAAGAGAAGTTTTAAAAGACCTTTTACGTTTACTAGAAGGAGGAATAACAGACATAGCCTTCTTAATGGATTTAGAAACAAAATCTCTTATGTTAACAGGAACACTTTGAGTATTAGATGTTGATGGAACAACAACAGGTAATGTAACATTACTAAAGGAAAACAGAATTTATGTTTACCTGATAAATTACTTTCTCCAACGGTGTGTCCGGTCCACGGCGTCATCCTTACTTGTGGGATATTCTCTTCCCCAACAGGAAATGGCAAAGAGCCCAGCAAAGCTGGTCACATGATCCCTCCTAGGCTCCGCCTACCCCAGTCATTCGACCGACGTTAAGGAGGAATATTTGCATAGGAGAAACCATATGATACCGTGGTGACTGTAGTTAAAGAAAATAAATTATCAGACCTGATTAAAAAACCAGGGCGGGCCGTGGACCGGACACACCGTTGGAGAAAGTAATTTATCAGGTAAACATAAATTCTGTTTTCTCCAACATAGGTGTGTCCGGTCCACGGCGTCATCCTTACTTGTGGGAACCAATACCAAAGCTTTAGGACACGGATGAAGGGAGGGAGCAAATCAGGTCACCTAAATGGAAGGCACCACGGCTTGCAAAACCTTTCTCCCAAAATTAGCCTCAGAAGAAGCAAAAGTATCAAACTTGTAAAATTTGGTAAAAGTGTGCAGTGAAGACCAAGTCGCTGCCCTACATATCTGATCAACAGAAGCCTCGTTCTTGAAGGCCCATGTGGAAGCCACAGCCCTAGTGGAATGAGCTGTGATTCTTTCAGGAGGCTGCCGTCCGGCAGTCACATAAGCCAATCTGATGATGCTTTTAATCCAAAAAGAGAGAGAGGTAGAAGTTGCTTTTTGACCTCTCCTTTTACCAGAATAAACAACAAACAAGGAAGATGTTTGTCTAAAATCCTTTGTAGCATCTAAATAGAATTTTAGAGCGCGAACAACATCCAAATTGTGCAACAAACGTTCCTTCTTCGAAACTGGTTTCGGACACAAAGAAGGTACGACTATCTCCTGGTTAATGTTTTTGTTAGAAACAACTTTTGGAAGAAAACCAGGTTTAGTACGTAAAACCACCTTATCTGCATGGAACACCAGATAAGGAGGAGAACACTGCAGAGCAGATAATTCTGAAACTCTTCTAGCAGAAGAAATTGCAACCAAAAACAAAACTTTCCAAGATAATAACTTAATATCAACGGAATGTAAGGGTTCAAACGGAACCCCCTGAAGAACTGAAAGAACTAAGTTGAGACTCCAAGGAGGAGTCAAAGGTTTGTAAACAGGCTTGATTCTAACCAGAGCCTGAACAAAGGCTTGAACATCTGGCACAGCTGCCAGCTTTTTGTGAAGTAACACAGACAAGGCAGAAATCTGTCCCTTCAAGGAACTTGCAGATAATCCTTTCTCCAATCCTTCTTGAAGAAAGGATAGAATCTTAGGAATCTTTACCTTGTCCCAAGGGAATCCTTTAGATTCACACCAACAGATATATTTTTTTCCATATTTTGTGGTAAATTTTTCTAGTTACAGGCTTTCTGGCCTGAACAAGAGTATCAATAACAGAATCTGAGAACCCTCGTTTTGATAAGATCAAGCGTTCAATCTCCAAGCAGTCAGCTGGAGTGAGATCAGATTCGGATGTTCGAACGGACCTTGAACAAGAAGGTCTCGTCTCAAAGGTAGCTTCCATGGTGGAGCCGATGACATATTCACCATATCTGCATACCAAGTCCTGCGTGGCCACGCAGGAGCTATCAAGATCACCGACGCCCTCTCTTGATTGATCCTGGCTACCAGCCTGGGGATGAGAGGAAACGGCGGGAATACATAAGCTAGTTTGAAGGTCCAAGGTGCTACTAGTGCATCTACTAGAGTCGCCTTGGGATCCCTGGATCTGGACCCGTAGCAAGGAACCTTGAAGTTCTGACGAGAGGCCATCAGATCCATGTCTGGAATGCCCCACAGTTGAGTAATTTGGGCAAAGATTTCCGGATGGAGTTCCCACTCCCCCGGATGTAATGTCTGACGACTCAGAAAATCCGCTTCCCAATTTTCCACTCCTGGGATGTGGATTGCAGATAGGTGGCAGGAGTGAGTCTCCACCCATTGAATGATTTTGGTCACTTCTTCCATCGCCAGGGAACTCCTTGTTCCCCCCTGATGGTTGATGTACGCAACAGTCGTCATGTTGTCTGAATGAAACCGTATGAACTTGGCCTTTGCTAGCTGAGGCCAAGCCTTGAGAGCATTGAATATCGCTCTCAGTTCCAGAATATTTATCGGTAGAAGAGATTCTTCCCGAGACCAAAGACCCTGAGCTTTCAGGGGTCCCCAGACCGCGCCCCAGCCCATCAGACTGGCGTCGGTCGTGACAATGACCCACTCTGGTCTGCGGAAGGTCATCCCTTGTGACAGGTTGTCCAGGGACAGCCACCAACGGAGTGAGTCTCTGGTCCTCTGATTTACTTGTATCTTCGGAGACAAGTCTGTATAGTCCCCATTCCACTGACTGAGCATGCACAGTTGTAATGGTCTTAGATGAATGCGCGCAAAAGGAACTATGTCCATTGCCGCTACCATCAAACCTATTACTTCCATGCACTGCGCTATGGAAGGAAGAGGAACGGAATGAAGTGTTTGACAAGAGTTTAGAAGTTTTGTTTTTCTGGCCTCTGTCAGAAAAATCCTCATTTCTAAGGAGTCTATTATTGTTCCCAAGAAGGGAACCCTTGTCGACGGAGATAGAGAACTCTTTTCCACGTTCACTTTCCATCCGTGAGATCTGAGAAAGGCCAGGACTATGTCCGTGTGAGCCTTTGCTTGAGGAAGGGACGACGCTTGAATCAGAATGTCGTCCAAGTAAGGAACTACTGCAATGCCCCTTGGTCTTAGTACCGCTAGAAGGGACCCTAGTACCTTTGTGAAAATCCTTGGAGCAGTGGCTAATCCGAAAGGAAGCGCCACGAACTGGTAATGCTCGTCCAGGAATGCGAACCTTAGGAACCGATGATGTTCCTTGTGGATAGGAATATGTAGATACGCATCCTTTAAATCCACCGTGGTCATGAATTGACCTTCCTGGATGGAAGGAAGAATTGTTCGAATGGTTTCCATTTTGAACGATGGAACCTTGAGAAACTTGTTTAAGATCTTGAGATCTAAGATTGGTCTGAACGTTCCCTCTTTTTTGGGAACTATGAACAGATTGGAGTAGAACCCCATCCCTTGTTCTCCTAATGGAACAGGATGAATCACTCCCATTTTTAACAGGTCTTCTACACAATGTAAGAATGCCTGTCTCTTTATATGGTCTGAAGACAATTGAGACCTGTGGAACCTCCCCCTTGGGGGAAGCCCCTTGAATTCCAGAAGATAACCTTGGGAGACTATTTCTAGTGCCCAAGGATCCAGAACATCTCTTGCCCAAGCCTGAGCAAAGAGAGAGAGTCTGCCCCCCACCAGATCCGGTCCCGGATCGGGGGCCAACATTTCATGCTGTCTTGGTAGCAGTGGCAGGTTTCTTGGCCTGCTTTCCCTTGTTCCAGCCTTGCATTGGTCTCCAGGCTGGCTTGGCTTGAGAAGTATTACCCTCTTGCTTAGAGGACGTAGCACTTGGGGCTGGTCCGTTTCTACGAAAGGGACGAAAATTAGGTTTATTTTTGGCCTTGAAAGACCTATCCTGAGGAAGGGCGTGGCCCTTACCCCCAGTGATATCAGAGATAATCTCTTTCAAGTCAGGGCCAAACAGCGTTTTCCCCTTGAAAGGAATGTTAAGTAGTTTGTTCTTGGAAGACGCATCCGCTGACCAAAATTTCAACCAAAGCGCTCTGCGCGCCACAATAGCAAACCCAGAATTTTTCGCCGCTAACCTAGCCAATTGCAAAGTGGCGTCTAGGGTGAAAGAATTGGCCAATTTGAGAGCACGGATTCTGTCCATAATCTCCTCATAAGGAGGAGAATCACTATCGATCGCCTTTACTAGCTCATCGAACCAGAAACACGCGGCTGTAGTGACAGGGACAATGCATGAAATTGGTTGTAGAAGGTAACCTTGCTGAACAAACATCTTTTTAAGCAAACCTTCTAATTTTTTATCCATAGGATCTTTGAAAACACAACTATCTTCTATGGGTATAGTGGTGCGTTTGTTTAAAGTAGAAACCGCTCCCTCGACCTTGGGGACTGTCTGCCATAAGTCCTTTCTGGGGTCGACCATAGGAAACAATTTTTTTAAATATGGGGGGAGGGACGAAAGGTATACCGGGCCTTTCCCATTCTTTATTTACAATGTCCGCCACCCGCTTGGGTATAGGAAAAGCTTCTGGGAGCCCCGGGACCTCTAGGAACTTGTCCATTTTACATAGTTTCTCTGGGATGATCAAATTCTCACAATCATCCAGAGTGGATAATACCTCCTTAAGCAGAGCGCGGAGATGTTCCAACTTAAATTTAAATGTAATCACATCGGGTTCAGCTTGTTGAGAAATTTTCCCTGAATCTGAAATTTCTCCCTCAGACAAAACCTCCCTGGCCCCCTCAGACTGGTGTAGGGGCATTTCAGAACCATTATCATCAGCGTCCCCATGCTCTTCAGTATCTAAAACAGAGCAGTCGCGCTTGCGCTGATAAGTGGGCATTTTGGCTAAAATGTTTTTGATAGAATTATCCATTACAGCCGTTAATTGTTGCATAGTAAGGAGTATTGGCGCGCTAGATGTACTAGGGGCCTCCTGAGTGGGCAAGACTGGTGTAGACGAAGGAGGGAATGATGCAGTACCATGCTTACTCCCCTCACTTGAGGAATCATCTTGGGCATCATTTTCAGTGTCACATAAATCACATCTATTTAAATGAGAAGGAACCTTGGCTTCCCTACATTCAGAACACAGTCTATCTGGTAGTTCAGACATGTTAAACAGGCATAAACTTGATAACAAAGTACAAAAAACGTTTTAAAATAAAACCGTTACTGTCACTTTAAATTTTAAACTGAACACACTTTATTACTGCAATTGCGAAAAAGTATGAAGGAATTGTTCAAAATTCACCAAAATGTCACCACAGTGTCTTAAAGCCTTAAAAGTATTGCACACCAAATTTGGAAGCTTTAACCCTTAAAATAACGGAACCGGAGCCGTTTTTATCTTTAACCCCTTTACAGTCCCTGGTATCTGCTTTGCTGAGACCCAACCAAGCCCAAAGGGGAATACGATACCAAATGACGCCTTCAGAAAGTCTTTTCTATGTATCAGAGCTCCTCACACATGCGACTGCATGTCATGCTTCTCAAAAACAAGTGCGCAATACCGGCGCGAAAATGAGGCTCTGCCTATGATTAGGGAAATCCCCTAGAGAATAAGGTGTCTAAAACAGTGCCTGCCGATATTATTTTACAAAAATACCCAGATTAAATGATTCCTCAAGGCTAAATATGTGTATATATGAATCGATTTAGCCCAGAAATTGTCTACAGTCTTAATAAGCCCTTGTGAAGCCCTTATTTACTGTCTGAATAAAAATGGCTTACCGGATCCCATAGGGAAAATGACAGCTTCCAGCATTACATCGTCTTGTTAGAATGTGTCATACCTCAAGCAGCAAAAGACTGCTCACTGTTCCCCCAACTGAAGTTAATTCCTCTCAACAGTCCTGTGTGGAACAGCCATGGATTTTAGTAACGGTTGCTAAAATCATTTTCCTCTTACAAACAGAAATCTTCATCTCTTTTCTGTTTCAGAGTAAATAGTACATACCAGCACTATTTTAAAATAACAAACTCTTGATTGAATAAAAAAAACTACAGTTAAACACTAAAAAACTAAGCCATCTCCGTGGAGATGTTGCCTGTACAACGGCAAAGAGAATGACTGGGGTAGGCGGAGCCTAGGAGGGATCATGTGACCAGCTTTGCTGGGCTCTTTGCCATTTCCTGTTGGGGAAGAGAATATCCCACAAGTAAGGATGACGCCGTGGACCGGACACACCTATGTTGGAGAAATATTATCTGCATTAACAAGTTTGTCATGACATTCATTACAAACAACAGCTGGAGGAACAGATACCACAAGTTTACAGCAAATACACTTAACTTTGGTAGATCCAGCATCAGGCAGTGATTTTCCAGAAGTATCTTCTGATTCAGGGTCAATCTGGGACATCTTGCAATATGTAATAGAAAAAACATATAAAGCAAAATTGATCAAATTCCTTAAATGACAGTTTCAGGAATGGGAAAATTTGCCAGTGAACAAGCTTCTAGCAACCAGAAGCAATAAATAATGAGACTTAAATAATGTGGAGACAATAATGACACCCATATTTTTTAGCGCCAAAAAAAAACGCCCACATTATTTGGCGCCTAAATGTTTTTGGCGCCAAAAATGACGCCACATCCGGTAACGCCGACACTTTTGGAGCAAAAAACGTAAAAAATGACGCAACTTCCGGTGACAAGTATGACGCCGGAAATAACAAAGAAAATTTTTTGCGCCAAAAAAGTCTGCGCCAAGAATGACGCAATAAAATGAAGCATTTTTAGCCCCCGCGAGCCTAACAGCCCACAGGGAAAAAAGTCAAATTTTAAGGTAAGAAAAATTTTTATTATTCAAATGCATTATCCCAAATAATGAAACTGACTGTCTGAAATAAGGAATATTGAACATCCTGAATCAAGGCAAATAAATGTTTAAACACAAATATTTAGAACTTTATATAAAATTGCCCAACCATAGCTTAGAGTGTCACAAAAAACATAATTTATGTAAGAACTTACCTGATAAATTCATTTCTTTCATATTAACAAGAGTCCATGAGCTAGTGACGTATGGGATATACATTCCTACCAGGAGAGGCAAAGTTTCCCAAACCTTAAAATGCCTATAAATACGCCCCTCACCACACCCACAAATCAGTTTAACGAATAGCCAAGAAGTGGGGTGATAAGAAAAAAAGTGCGAAGCATATAAAATAAGGAATTGGAATAATTGTGCTTTATACAAAAAATCATAACCACCACAAAAAAGGGTGGGCCTCATGGACTCTTGTTAATATGAAAGAAATGAATTTATCAGGTAAGTTCTTACATAAATTATGTTTTCTTTCATGTAATTAACAAGAGTCCATGAGCTAGTGACGTATGGGATAATGACTACCCAAGATGTGGATCTTTCCACACAAGAGTCACTAGAGAGGGAGGGATAAAATAAAGACAGCCAATTCCTGCTGAAAATAATCCACACCCAAAATAAAGTTTAACGAAAAACATAAGCAGAAGATTCAAACTGAAATCGCTGCCTGAAGAACTTTTCTACCAAAAACTGCTTCAGAAGAAGAAAATACATCAAAATGGTAGAATTTAGTAAAAGTATGCAAAGAGGACCAAGTTGCTGCTTTGCAGATCTGGTCAACCGAAGCTTCATTCCTAAACGCCCAGGAAGTAGATACTGACCTAGTAGAATGAGCTGTAATTCTCTGAGGCGGAATTTTACCCGACTCAACATAGGCAAGATGAATTAAAGATTTCAACCAAGATGCCAAAGAAATGGCAGAAGCTTTCTGGCCTTTTCTAGAACCGGAAAAGATAACAAATAGACTAGAAGTCTTACGGAAAGATTTCGTAGCTTCAACATAATATTTCAAAGCTCTAACAACATCCAAAGAATGCAACGATTTCTCCTTAGAATTCTTAGGATTAGGACATAATGAAGGAACCACAATTTCTCTACTAATGTTGTTGGAATTCACAACCTTAGGTAAAAATTCAAAAGAAGTTCGCAACACCGCCTTATCCTGATGAAAAATCAGAAAAGGAGACTCACAAGAAAGAGCAGATAATTCAGAAACTCTTCTAGCAGAAGAGATGGCCAAAAGGAACAAAACTTTCCAAGAAAGTAATTTAATGTCCAATGAATGCATAGGTTCAAACGGAGGAGCTTGAAGAGCTCCCAGAACCAAATTCAAACTCCAAGGAGGAGAAATTGACTTAATGACAGGTTTTATACGAACCAAAGCTTGTACAAAACAATGAATATCAGGAAGAATAGCAATCTTTCTGTGAAAAAGAACAGAAAGAGCGGAGATTTGTCCTTTCAAAGAACTTGCGGACAAACCCTTATCTAAACCATCCTGAAGAAACTGTAAAATTCTCGGTATTCTAAAAGAATGCCAAGAAAAATGATGAGAAAGACACCAAGAAATATAAGTCTTCCAGACTCTATAATATATCTCTCGAGATACAGATTTACGAGCCTGTAACATAGTATTAATCACGGAGTCAGAGAAACCTCTTTGACCAAGAATCAAGCGTTCAATCTCCATACCTTTAAATTTAAGGATTTCAGATCCGGATGGAAAAAAGGACCTTGCGACAGAAGGTCTGGTCTTAACGGAAGAGTCCATGGTTGGCAAGATGCCATCCGGACAAGATCCGCATACCAAAACCTGTGAGGCCATGCCGGAGCTATTAGCAGAACAAACGAGCATTCCCTCAGAATCTTGGAGATTACTCTTGGAAGAAGAACTAGAGGCGGAAAGATATAGGCAGGATGATACTTCCAAGGAAGTGATAATGCATCCACTGCCTCCGCCTGAGGATCCCGGGATCTGGACAGATACCTGGGAAGTTTCTTGTTTAGATGAGAGGCCATCAGATCTATCTCTGGGAGCCCCCACATTTGAACAATCTGAAGAAATACCTCTGGGTGAAGAGACCATTCGCCCGGATGCAACGTTTGGCGACTGAGATAATCCGCTTCCCAATTGTCTACACCTGGGATATGAACCGCAGAGATTAGACAGGAGCTGGATTCCGCCCAAACCAAAATTCGAGATACTTCTTTCATAGCCAGAGGACTGTGAGTCCCTCCTTGATGATTGATGTATGCCACAGTTGTGACATTGTCTGTCTGAAAACAAATGAACGATTCTCTCTTCAGAAGAGGCCAAAACTGAAGAGCTCTGAAAATTGCACGGAGTTCCAAAATATTGATCGGTAATCTCACCTCCTGAGATTCCCAAACTCCTTGTGCCGTCAGAGATCCCCACACAGCTCCCCAACCTGTGAGACTTGCATCTGTTGAAATTACAGTCCAGGTCGGAAGAACAAAAGAAGCCCCCTGAATTAAACGATGGTGATCTGTCCACCACGTTAGAGAGTGTCGAACAATCGGTTTTAAAGATATTAATTGATATATCTTCGTGTAATCCCTGCACCATTGGTTCAGCATACAGAGCTGAAGAGGTCGCATGTGAAAACGAGCAAAGGGGATCGCGTCCGATGCAGCAGTCATAAGACCTAGAATTTCCATGCATAAGGCTACCGAAGGGAATGATTGAGACTGAAGGTTTCGACAAGCTGTAATCAATTTTAGACGTCTCTTGTCTGTTAAAGACAGAGTCATGGACACTGAATCTATCTGGAAACCCAGAAAGGTTACCCTTGTTTGAGGAATCAAAGAACTTTTTGGTAAATTGATCCTCCAACCATGATCTTGAAGAAACAACACAAGTCGATTCGTATGAGACTCTGCTAAATGTAAAGACTGAGCAAGTACCAAGATATCGTCCAAATAAGGAAATACCACAATACCCTGTTCTCTGATTACAGACAGAAGGGCACCGAGAATTTTTGTGAAAATTCTTGGAGCTGTAGCAAGGCCAAACGGTAGAGCCACAAATTGGTAATGCTTGTCTAGAAAAGAGAATCTCAGGAACTGATAATGATCTGGATGAATCGGAATATGCAGATATGCATCCTGTAAATCTATTGTGGACATATAATTCCCTTGCTGAACAAAAGGCAATATAGTCCTTACAGTTACCATCTTGAACGTTGGTATCCTTACATAACGATTCAATAATTTTAGATCCAGAACTGGTCTGAAGGAATTCTCCTTCTTTGGTACAATGAAGAGATTTGAATAAAACCCCATCCCCTGTTCCGGAACTGGAACTGGCATAATTACTCCAGCCAACTCTAGATCTGAAACACAATTCAGAAATGCTTGAGCTTTCACTGGATTTACTGGGACACGGGAAAGAAAAAATCTCTTTGCAGGAGGTCTCATCTTGAAACCAATTCTGTACCCTTCTGAAACAATGTTCTGAATCCAAAGATTGTGAACAGAATTGATCCAAATTTCTTTGAAAAAACGTAACCTGCCCCCTACCAGCTGAACTGGAATGAGGGCCGTACCTTCATGTGAACTTAGAAGCAGGCTTTGCCTTTCTAGCAGGCTTGGATTTATTCCAGACTGGAGATGGTTTCCAAACTGAAACTGCTCCTGAGGACGAAGGATCAGGCTTTTGTTCTTTGTTGAAACGAAAGGAACGAAAACGATTGTTAGCCCTGTTTTTACCTTTAGATTTTTTATCCTGTGGTAAAAAAGTTCCTTTCCCACCAGTAACAGTTGAAATAATAGAATCCAACTGAGAACCCAATAATTTGTTTCCCTGGAAAGAAATGGAAAGTAGAGTTGATTTAGAAGCCATATCAGCATTCCAAGTCTTAAGCCATAAAGCTCTTCTGGCTAAGATAGCCAGAGACATAAACCTAACATCAACTCTAATAATATCAAAAATGGCATCACAGATAAAATTATTAGCATGCTGGAGAAGAATAATAATATCATGAGAATCACGATTTGTTACTTGTTGCGCTAGAGTTTCCAACCAAAAAGTTGAAGCTGCAGCAACATCAGCCAATGATATAGCAGGTCTAAGAAGATTACCTGAACACAGATAAGCTTTTCTTAGAAAAATTGAATCTTTTCTATCTAAAGGATCCTTAAACGAGGTACCATCTGACGTAGGAATGGTAGTACGTTTAGCAAGGGTAGAAATAGCCCCATCAACTTTAGGGATTTTGTCCCAAAATTCTAACCTGTCAGGCGGAACAGGATATAATTGCTTAAAACGTTTAGAAGGAGTAAATGAATTACCCAATTTATCCCATTCTTTGGAAATTACTGCAGAAATAGCATTAGGAACAGGAAAAACTTCTGGAATAACCGCAGGAGCTTTAAAAACCTTATCCAAACGTATAGAATTAGTATCAAGAGGACTAGAATCCTCTATTTCTAAAGCAATTAGTACTTCTTTAAGTAAAGAGCGAATAAATTCCATCTTAAATAAATATGAAGATTTATCAGCATCAATCTCTGAGATAGAATCCTCTGAACCAGAAGAGTCCAAAGAATCAGAATGATGGTGTTCATTTAAAAATTCATCTGTAGAGAGAGAAGATTTAAAAGACTTTTTACGTTTACTAGAAGGAGAAATAACAGACAAAGCCTTCTTTATGGATTCAGAAACAAAATCTCTTATGTTATCAGGAACATTCTGCACCTTAGATGTTGAGGGAACTGCAACAGGCAATGGTACATTACTAAAGGAAATATTATCTGCTTTAACAAGTTTGTCATGACAATTATTACAAACAACAGCTGGAGGAATAGCTACCAAAAGTTTACAGCAGATACACTTAGCTTTGGTAGATCCAGCAGGCAGTGATTTTCCTGTAGTATCTTCTGGCTCAGATGCAACGTGAGACATCTTGCAATATGTAAGAGAAAAAACAACATATAAAGCAAAATAGATCAAATTCCTTATAAGACAGTTTCAGGAATGGGAAAGAATGCCAAATATCAAGCTTCTAGCAACCAGAAGCAAATGAAAAATGAGACTGAAATAATGTGGAGACAAAAGCGACGCCCATATTTTTTAGCGCCAAATAAGACGCCCACATTATTTGGCGCCTAAATGCTTTTGGCGCCAAAAATGACGCCACATCCGGAACGCCGACATTTTTGGCGCAAAATAATGTCAAAAAATGACGTAACTTCCGGCGACACGTATGACGCCGGAAACGGAAAATAATTTTTGCGCCAAAAAAGTCCGCGCCAAGAATGACGCAATAAAATGAAGCATTTTCAGCCCCCGCGAGCCTAACAGCCCACAGGGAAAAAAGTCAAATTTTTGAGGTAAGAAAAAATATGATAATTCAATGCATAATCCCAAATATGAAACTGACTGTCTGAAAATAAGGAAAGTTGAACATTCTGAGTCAAGGCAAATAAATGTTTGAATACATATATTTAGAACTTTATAAATAAAGTGCCCAACCATAGCTTAGAGTGTCACAGAAAATAAGACTTACTTACCCCAGGACACTCATCTACATGTTTGTAGAAAGCCAAACCAGTACTGAAACGAGAATCAGTAGAGGTAATGGTAAATATAAGAGTATATCGTCGATCTGAAAAGGGAGGTAAGAGATGAATCTCTACGACCGATAACAGAGAACCTTATGAAATAGACCCCGTAGAAGGAGATCACTGCATTCAATAGGCAATACTCTCTTCACATCCCTCTGACATTCACTGCACGCTGAGAGGAAAACCGGGCTCCAACTTGCTGCGGAGCGCATATCAACGTAGAATCTAGCACAAACTTACTTCACCACCTCCCTTGGAGGCAAAGTTTGTAAAAACTGATTTGTGGGTGTGGTGAGGGGTGTATTTATAGGCATTTTAAGGTTTGGGAAACTTTGCCCCTCCTGGTAGGAATGTATATCCCATACGTCACTAGCTCATGGACTCTTGTTAATTACATGAAAGAAATAAGACTTACTTACCCCAGGACACTCATCTACATGTAGTAGAAAGCCAAACCAGTACTGAAACGAGAATCAGTAGAGGTAATGGTATATATAAGAGTATATCGTCGATCTGAAAAGGGAGGTAAGAGATGAATCTCTACGACCGATAACAGAGAACCTATGAAATAGACCCCGTAGAAGGAGATCATTGAATTCAAATAGGCAATACTCTCTTCACATCCCTCTGACATTCACTGCACGCTGAGAGGAAAACCGGGCTCCAACCTGCTGCGGAGCGCATATCAACGTAGAATCTAGCACAAACTTACTTCACCACCTCCACAGGAGGCAAAGTTTGTAAAACTGATTTGTGGGTGTGGTGAGGGGTGTATTTATAGGCATTTTGAGGTTTGGGAAACTTTGCCCCTCCTGGTAGGAATGTATATCCCATACGTCACTAGCTCATGGACTCTTGCTAATTACATGAAAGAAATTCTGGTGTTTACTGTCCCTTTAAAAAAAAAAATACATTAATATAAAACACAGAAAGTCCAGCACTCACTCACAAACTCTCAACTAAGATAAAAAGCAGCAATGGAGGAGTTAGTTACCGCATCTGACCAAATGGGAAAAGCCCAGGTACCTTGTCAAGGTCTCTTCAAACAAAACCTGGGTCCCTAAACAGCCACACAATGCAGGCTCACAATCAAACAACTGTGTTTGATTGGTATATATATTTTTTTGTTTGTTTTAATGCATCTGCTTATCAAAGACTCCCAAATATTAATATATTCTAAAAGAGAGCATTTTAAAATATATTATAAAGAATATGTGTGTGTGTGTGTGTGTGTGTGTGTGTGTGTGTGTGTGTGTGTGTGTGTGTGTGTGTGTGTGTGTGTGTGTGTGTCACAAAAATAAGACTTACTTACTTAAGTCATAATAATAATAATTACACAATTAAGGGGACTGAGAGGCAGGAATTTTACCAGAAATATTAATCCCAAATGTTGTTTACCAAGCAACATTCTGATAGTAATGGAACACAGTAGCCTTGTTTAATCTTTAACTTTTATTTATATAGATCATGTCTAAGAAAGTAGAGGAAACTTATCCACATAATTTGTCAGTATGGTGAGAAATATAATTCCGACCCTCATATGGGCAGACCTTATAGAATGTTCTAAGCAAAGGGGGGATGGACCAGGAATCCCCTGTACCTTGCAAGCTTAAATGGACATTATACACTAGATTTTTCTTTGCATAAATGTTTTGTAGATGATCCATTTATATAGCCCATCTGGCTGTGTTTTTGTAAAAAACAGAATTTATGTTTACCTGATAAATTACTTTCTCCAACGGTGTGTCCGGTCCACGGCGTCATCCTTACTTGTGGGATATTCTCTTCCCCAACAGGAAATGGCAAAGAGCCCAGCAAAGCTGGTCACATGATCCCTCCTAGGCTCCGCCTACCCCAGTCATTCGACCGACGTTAAGGAGGAATATTTGCATAGGAGAAACCATATGGTACCGTGGTGACTGTAGTTAAAGAAAATAAATTATCAGACCTGATTAAAAAACCAGGGCGGGCCGTGGACCGGACACACCGTTGGAGAAAGTAATTTATCAGGTAAACATAAATTCTGTTTTCTCCAACATAGGTGTGTCCGGTCCACGGCGTCATCCTTACTTGTGGGAACCAATACCAAAGCTTTAGGACACGGATGAAGGGAGGGAGCAAATCAGGTCACCTAAATGGAAGGCACCACGGCTTGCAAAACCTTTCTCCCAAAAATAGCCTCAGAAGAAGCAAAAGTATCAAACTTGTAAAATTTGGTAAAAGTGTGCAGTGAAGACCAAGTCGCTGCCCTACATATCTGATCAACAGAAGCCTCGTTCTTGAAGGCCCATGTGGAAGCCACAGCCCTAGTGGAATGAGCTGTGATTCTTTCGGGAGGCTGCCGTCCGGCAGTCTCGTAAGCCAATCTGATGATGCTTTTAATCCAAAAAGAGAGAGAAGTAGAAGTTGCTTTTTGACCTCTCCTTTTACCGGAATAAACAACAAACAAGGAAGATGTTTGTCTAAAATCCTTTGTAGCATCTAAATAGAATTTTTAGAGCGCGAACAACATCCAAATTGTGCAACAAACGTTCCTTCTTTGAAACTGGTTTCGGACACAGAGAAGGTACGATAATCTCCTGGTTAATGTTTTTGTTAGAAACAACTTTTGGAAGAAAACCAGGTTTAGTACGTAAAACCACCTTATCTGCATGGAACACCAGATAAGGAGGAGAACACTGCAGAGCAGATAATTCTGAAACTCTTCTGGCAGAAGAAATTGCAACTAAAAACAAAACTTTCCAAGATAATAATTTGATATCAACGGAATGCAAGGGTTCAAACGGAACCCCCTGAAGAACTGAAAGAACTAAATTGAGACTCCAAGGAGGAGTCAAAGGTTTGTAAACAGGCTTAATTCTAACCAGAGCCTGAACAAAAGCTTGAACATCTGGCACAGCAGCCAGTTTTTTGTGAAGTAACACCGACAAGGCAGAAATCTGTCCCTTCAGGGAACTTGCAGATAATCCTTTTTCCAATCCTTCTTGAAGGAAGGATAGGATCCTAGGAATCTTAACCTTGTCCCAAGGGAATCCTTTAGATTCACACCAACAGATATATTTTTTCCAAATTTTGTGGTAAATCTTTCTAGTTACAGGCTTTCTGGCCTGAACAAGAGTATCGATAACAGAATCTGAGAACCCTCGCTTCGATAAAATCAAGCGTTCAATCTCCAAGCAGTCAGCTGGAGTGAAACCAGATTCGGATGTTCGAACGGACCCTGAACAAGAAGGTCTCGTCTCAAAGGTAGCTTCCAAGGTGGAGCCGATGACATATTCACCAGATCTGCATACCAAGTCCTGCGTGGCCACGCAGGAGCTATCAAGATCACCGACGCCCTCTCCTGATTGATCCTGGCTACCAGCCTGGGGATGAGAGGAAAGGGCGGGAACACATAAGCTAGTTTGAAGGTCCAAGGTGCTACTAGTGCATCCACTAGAGCCGCCTTGGGATCCCTGGATCTGGACCCGTAGCAAGGAACTTTGAAGTTCTGACGAGAGGCCATCAGATCCATGTCTGGAATGCCCCACAGCTGAGTGACTTGGGCAAAGATTTCCAGATGGAGTTCCCACTCCCCCGGATGCAATGTCTGACGACTCAGAAAATCCGCTTCCCAATTTTCCACTCCTGGGATGTGGATAGCAGACAGGTGGCAGGAGTGAGACTCCGCCCATAGAATGATTTTGGTCACTTCTTCCATCGCTAGGGAACTCCTTGTTCCCCCCTGATGGTTGATGTACGCAACAGTTGTCATGTTGTCTGATTGAAACCGTATGAACTTGGCCCTCGCTAGCTGAGGCCAAGCCTTGAGAGCATTGAATATCGCTCTCAGTTCCAGAATATTTATCGGTAGAAGAGATTCTTCCCGAGACCAAAGACCCTGAGCTTTCAGGGATCCCCAGACCGCGCCCCAGCCCATCAGACTGGCGTCGGTCGTGACAATGACCCACTCTGGTCTGCGGAATGTCATCCCTTGTGACAGGTTGTCCAGGGACAGCCACCACCGGAGTGAGTCTCTGGTCCTCTGATTTACTTGTATCTTCGGAGACAAGTCTGTATAGTCCCCATTCCACTGACTGAGCATGCACAGTTGTAATGGTCTTAGATGAATGCGCGCAAAAGGAACTATGTCCATTGCCGCTACCATCAACCCGATCACTTCCATGCACTGAGCTATGGAAGGAAGAGGAACGGAATGAAGTATCCGACAAGAGTCTAGAAGTTTTGTTTTTCTGGCCTCTGTTAGAAAAATCCTCATTTCTAAGGAGTCTATAATTGTTCCCAAGAAGGGAACCCTTGTTGACGGGGATAGAGAACTCTTTTCCACGTTCACTTTCCATCCGTGAGATCTGAGAAAGGCCAGGACGATGTCCGTGTGAGCCTTTGCTTGAGGAAGGGACGACGCTTGAATCAGAATGTCGTCCAAGTAAGGTACTACAGCAATGCCCCTTGGTCTTAGCACAGCTAGAAGGGACCCTAGTACCTTTGTGAAAATCCTTGGAGCAGTGGCTAATCCGAAAGGAAGCGCCACGAACTGGTAATGTTTGTCCAGGAATGCGAACCTTAGGAACCGATGATGTTCCTTGTGGATAGGAATATGTAGATACGCATCCTTTAAATCCACCGTGGTCATGAATTGACCTTCCTGGATGGAAGGAAGAATAGTTCGAATGGTTTCCATCTTGAACGATGGAACCTTGAGAAACTTGTTTAAGATCTTGAGATCTAAGATTGGTCTGAACGTTCCCTCTTTTTTGGGAACTATGAACAGATTGGAGTAGAACCCCATCCCTTGTTCTCTTAATGGAACAGGATGAATCACTCCCATTTTTAACAGGTCTTCTACACAATGTAAGAATGCCTGTCTTTTTATGTGGTCTGAAGACAACTGAGACCTGTGGAACCTCCCCCTTGGGGGAAGTCCCTTGAATTCCAGAAGATAACCTTGGGAGACTATTTCTAGCGCCCAAGGATCCAGAACATCTCTTGCCCAAGCCTGAGCGAAGAGAGAGAGTCTGCCCCCCACCAGATCCGGTCCCGGATCGGGGGCCAACATTTCATGCAGTCTTGGTAGCAGTGGCAGGTTTCTTGGCCTGCTTTCCTTTGTTCCAGCCTTGCATTGGTCTCCAAGCTGGCTTGGCTTGAGAAGTATTACCCTCTTGCTTAGAGGACGTAGCACCTTGGGCTGGTCCGTTTCTACGAAAGGGACGAAAATTAGGTTTATTTTTTGCCTTGAAAGGCCGATCCTGAGGAAGGGCGTGGCCCTTACCCCCAGTGATATCAGAGATAATCTCTTTCAAGTCAGGGCCAAACAGCGTTTTCCCCTTAAAAGGAATGTTAAGTAGCTTGTTCTTGGAAGACGCATCAGCCGACCAAGATTTCAACCAAAGCGCTCTGCGCGCCACAATAGCAAACCCAGAATTCTTAGCCGCTAACCTAGCCAATTGCAAAGTGGCGTCGAGGGTGAAAGAATTAGCCAATTTGAGAGCATTGATTCTGTCCATAATCTCCTCATAAGGAGGAGAATCACTATCGACCGCCTTTATCAGCTCATCGAACCAGAAACATGCGGCTGTAGCGACAGGGACAATGCATGAAATTGGTTGTAGAAGGTAACCCTGCTGAACAAACATCTTTTTAAGCAAACCTTCTAATTTTTTATCCATAGGATCTTTGAAAGCACAACTATCCTCTATGGGTATAGTGGTGCGTTTGTTTAAAGTGGAAACCGCTCCCTCGACCTTGGGGACTGTCTGCCATAAGTCCTTTCTGGGGTCGACCATAGGAAACAATTTTTTAAATATGGGGGGAGGGACGAAAGGAATACCTGGCCTCTCCCATTCTTTATTAACAATGTCCGCCACCCGCTTGGGTATAGGAAAAGCTTCTGGGAGCCCCGGCACCTCTAGGAACTTGTCCATTTTACATAGTTTCTCTGGGATGACCAACTTGTCACAATCATCCAGAGTGGATAATACCTCCTTAAGCAGAATGCGGAGATGTTCCAACTTAAATTTAAATGCAATCACATCAGGTTCAGCCTGTTGAGAAATGTTCCCTGAATCAGTAATTTCTCCCTCAGACAAAACCTCCCTGGCCCCATCAGACTGGGTTAGGGGCCCTTCAGAGATATTAATATCAGCGTCGTCATGCTCTTCAGTATCTAAAACAGAGCAGCCGCGCTTACGCTGACAAGTGTTTATTTTGGCTAAAATGTTTTTGACAGAATTATCCATTACAGCCGTTAATTGTTGCATAGTAAGGAGTATTGGCGCGCTAGATGTACTAGGGGCCTCCTGAGTGGGCAAGACTCGTGTAGACGAAGGAGGGAATGATGCAGTACCATGCTTACTCCCCTCACTTGAGGAATCATCTTGGGCATCATTGTCATTATCACATAAATCACATTTATTTAAATGAATAGGAATTCTGGCTTCCCCACATTCAGAACACAGTCTATCTGGTAGTTCAGACATGTTAAACAGGCATAAACTTGATAACAAAGTACAAAAACGTTTTAAAATAAAACCGTTACTGTCACTTTAAATTTTAAACTGAACACACTTTATTACTGCAATTGCGAAAAAACATGAAGGAATTGTTCAAAATTTATCAAATTTTCACCACAGTGTCTTAAAGCCTTAAAAGTATTGCACACCAAATTTGGAAGCTTTAACCCTTAAAATAACGGAACCGGAGCCGTTTTAAACTTTAACCCCTTTACAGTCCCTGGTATCTGCTTTGCTGAGACCCAACCAAGCCCAAAGGGGAATACGATACCAAATGACGCCTTCAGAAAGTCTTTTCTAAGTATCAGAGCTCCTCTCACATGCGACTGCATGCCATGCCTCTCAAAAACAAGTGCGCCACACCGGCGCGAAAATGAGGCTCTGCTTATGCTTTGGGAAAGCCCCTAAGGAATAAGGTGTCTAATACAGTGCCTGCCGATATTATTATATCAAAATACCCAGATAAAATGATTCCTCAAGGCTAAATATGTGTTAATAATGAATCGATTTAGCCCAGAAAAAGTCTACAGTCTTAATAAGCCCTTGTGAAGCCCTTATTTACGATCGTAATAAACATGGCTTACCGGATCCCATAGGGAAAATGACAGCTTCCAGCATTACATCGTCTTGTTAGAATGTGTCATACCTCAAGCAGCAAGAGACTGCACACTGTTCCCCCAACTGAAGTTAATTGCTCTCAACAGTCCTGTGTGGAACAGCCATGGATTTTAGTTACGGTTGCTAAAATCATTTTCCTCATACAAACAGAAATCTTCATCTCTTTTCTGTTTCTGAGTAAATAGTACATACCAGCACTATTTCAAAATAACAAACTCTTGATTGAATAATAAAAACTACAGTTAAACACTAAAAAAAAACTCTAAGCCATCTCCGTGGAGATGTTGCCTGTACAACGGCAAAGAGAATGACTGGGGTAGGCGGAGCCTAGGAGGGATCATGTGACCAGCTTTGCTGGGCTCTTTGCCATTTCCTGTTGGGGAAGAGAATATCCCACAAGTAAGGATGACGCCGTGGACCGGACACACCTATGTTGGAGAAATTTATAGTTTTGCTTAACATTGTGCTGATTTTCAGACTCCTAACCAAGCCCCACAGTTTTAGATGTATACAGACTTCAGACTGCTTCTGTTTGTATAATGGGTCTTATCATATGCAGGGGAGGAAGAGGTTCTGCTATCCGCCCGTTTCAGTGGGTGTCCCAGACTAATCTCAAACAGTGCTAAATTGTGAGCCTCTAAGTAGGATTTTAAACGGTTTTATACAGGATTTTTTTTTATCAGTATCTGTGCATAGTCTTCTTTATAGTAGTGTCTATTACATGCAGTTATATAAAATTTTGTGTATACTGACCCTTTAACGCATTAGAAAGTAATGAAGGTCAGTAGAATGTAGATTTTGGCAGGGGTGAGCACCCAGCAGTATAACTGATCACAACATTTTTTTGAAGCACATGCAAATCAGATTACACTGTTTTCCTTATACCTTTCCTTCATCTCTAGTATCACAAACACGTCTGTCTTTTCCCTTCACAACAGAAATATAACGATAATAATAATAATATATGGAAGCCATTTGCATTTTGACATCTTGCTTATGATTTCACCTTTTTGTAAAGGACTGTGTAGTTTAAAAGGGCATGTTCTTTTCTGACAGTATACAATATGCAAAAAAATACTATCCAATTTAATTCTATTATGTACATTTTGTTAGGTTTCCATGATATTCTTTGTTAAAGAGATACCCAAGTGTCTAGAGCACTACATGGCAGGAAATATGGATAAGATCCTTGTAAAACTGCTGCCATATAGTGCTCTAGATACGTGAACGCTCAAGCTTACAGCCCGGCTTTTCAACAAAAGATACCAAGAGAACGAAGAGCATTTGAGAATAGAAGTAAATTAGAAAGTCGAGTAAAATTGTATGCTCTGTCTGAAACATGAAAGTAAAAAAAATTGGGTTTCATGTCCCTTCAAAATAGGAGTTCTACCATTTGCTTTGAATACTATTTAGTCTGTGTAATTTGAGGACGAGTCGTATAGCATAATGTCAATTCACAATTTGCAACGGTTTTCGTGAATACTTATTTGGATGGGTGCTTGTTCATACCAATCCCATTTTTACAGCGTACATTCAATGTGCTTTTCAAATGCGTATGCTATTGAGCCCAATCCTGTATCTAGCCATCACACACATACCCGTTAGCAAGATACACGGTGTCAAATGTGCCGAACCCACCATAGACTTTGTAGCACAGACACATCCATTTAGAGCACTGGTTTTCAAACCTTTCCTCGGGCCTCCCTAATAGGCCCCATTTTGAGGTTATCTGAACTGGAGCACAGGTGAGATAATCAGCGGATTAGTAAACCTATTTATTTTACCTGCTTTCATACAAGGTAATAGCAAAAACCTGGACCTGTTGGGGAGTCCTGAGGACAGGTTTGAAACCAGTGATTTAGGGAGTTTTAGATAATTAGGCTCTAAGTGTTTTGAGCTACAAGAAAAAAAAAAAAAAAAAAAGTTTGAACTGCTGTGTCTTCAGAATTTACCGCTTGTGAATCACAGTAAGACAGGACAAGAATCTAAATTCTCCAGTATATATTTGTGCCTCATATACAGGAGACAGAATTGCACTCAGGTTAACTAAATTGTTATTTCTTGGCCTACAAAATAACCTAAAGCCTCAAGCTACTTCAGAATGTAAGAATCTTGTACTCGCTAATTACAGAATGCGCACTTTGGCACAAGCACATTCTACTAAGAAATCCAACGCTGACTTAAGAGGCATAAACCTTTAATACAAACAATATTGTGCTGGTTCTTTACAGTGTAAATCAGGCTCGTCTATGTTGCAGCCCCTCAAATCAATTTATCAAGCCCTCCCATTCTCCTAAGTGAATTACAATAAACAACAATTACTGATAAAGATTTGAAAACAGGGAGGAAGACCGTGCATAAGCATCATGACACATGGCTATCGCAGGTATTGGTAGTAGTGTTTGTCAAACAACAGTATAAACCCAAATAAAGCATGGCCCACTTAACGTTGTTGTAAAGCACAAAGTAATTCTTGTCTGACTCGCAATATTTTAAATGTTTGTTCAAAGGTGCTCCAATTGAAGAAAAAAAAAAATGCCAATGCGACCGGTTGAATTTAACATCCCTGGGTTATCACTTTTCCTTGTCATTTACAGTCACTAATCAATATCTGAAAACAGTCAACACAAATATTAAAAAATATTTCTCCTTCTGAATATGGCAGAGTAAGACTTGAGCAAACAGAGATGGGGCCTTTAGTTTGTATGGCAGATATAACCCTAAAATCCATCAAAACCACGTGCACTCAAGGCAAGCACAGTAATTATCAGATTCTACAAGACATAGTTTAGTCCATCTGAATGAGATAACATAAGTAGTTTAGATTGTTTTTATCTTGTTTTTGAATTTGTGGTATTTATTATAAATTAAGCTTTATGCAGACATCCCAACCTGCAAAAACTCATTTCAGGGAGGTGGTTTCTCCCGTTACTGTGCCGCCACCCCCACCCAGTTATATATTGGACACCTTGAAACCCTAAATAAGATATAGGCTTATCACTAAAGTAGTTTCCCACTAAAGTCACGTTAAAAAAGTAGCTTTATTGCACAACCACATACAACAAATCTATTTTACAGTGATCGTATGCTTGTTGAATGCTCAAATATTTTAGAATACAAAGTTTAATTACATGCATTAAATAAGGTAGTATTTGTGTTTTATTTTATTAGACTAAGTGGGGGTTTTGTGGTTACTAATGCATGCTTTGAGAGTTCTATAACGTCCCAGCAACTAAAGGCATTCCTTAAAGAAACACTTTTCCGGAGTTGGACCACATTGGATCATAATACTTGGAGTTTCAGGGAGATTGCACTCCATTTGCTGGCATCAGGGAGCCACTATTAAAATCAGGGAGACTCACTGAACTTCAGGGAGACTTGGGATGTCTGCTTTATGTTGTTAAAGGGCCATAATATCCAAATGTTTAAACACTTGAAAGTGATGCAGTATAGCTGTAAAAAGCTGACTAGAAAATATCTCCTGAACATCTCTTATGTAAAAAAGATAGATATTTTACCTCAAAAGTTCCTCAGTAGCCACCTCCCATTGTAAAGGATTTCTAAGCAGCATTTTAGTGTGTCTGCCCTGGGACATCTTAGGGGATGAGCCTCGTGCACTCTCATATTATTTCCCTATTCAGCTTACTATGAAATCTCATGAGAGTTAAGTGAAATCTCATGAGATCACAGTAAGAGAGTTCATGACCTCAGCACTGCGGATGTTGATTGGCTGCTGTTCATTTCTTCATTTTTTTTACCTGCAGATGGGAGCAGCGGAGTATAACTTTTTACACAGAACTTACTCTGCTGAGCTGAGGAGATTGTGAGGTAAAATATCTTCCTTTTTTTTACATGGAAATGCTCAGATGATATTTTCCTGTCAGCTTTTTACAGTTATACTGCATCAGTTTCAAGTTATTTAGCATATGAGTATTATGCCCCTTTAAACCAGTTTGGTTTATAAAATATAGATACCAAAAATCTCTATGCTACATTTTTTATTTCCAATAATTTATTTACACTTGACAACTTAATACCAGTGCGCACACAGTATAGATCAAGCATCTTGGACCATAAACTATCTCCTACCTGGATCATATATGTTTATGTGGGCACAGGTTTTAAAGATAGTTATTAGAAAATAGAAAGCTAATATTATGCAAAGGCTGGTTGACTACACTAGGAAGTATTAAAAGTGTACTATTTCAGACATCTAGCCAGCTCTAACTGTGCCGTGCAGTTCAGCCAGTTTATTTTCTATGGGTGGTGAATAATGAAGCTGGATTTATTACTTTCTATAATCTTTGAAGACTACTTATGACTAATTAGAGAGATACTTAAATTCCAGCTGTTTCAATAGGCATTTAGGAAACAGCCCACGGTAATGTGCATCATCACGTTAGTTTCTGTTGGTAGTATATTCAGTGGAAATAAACTTAGCAGGACTTCTGGTTTACTTCATAAAAGGTTAGTTTCATTTTCACAAAAAGAGCATAAAATCACAACAGTTCAAGTTCCCGGTCTACCCTAATGTCTGTCTTGTAATGCAGTCATTCTGAAAAGTAAACACAGAATACCTGGGTTCCCTAAGCAACTTGTAAACACAGGGCCTGTTGCTATCGTCAATACATGTCCTGTTACCGTCAGATATATACCAGCTTATTAGCAGATGCCTACAAGAAAATAATATAATAAAATAATAATATAGATTTTATAGAATAAAACAAAAAAATTTATTATATTGTATGCAACATGTTTTTGTTAAGATAATTAGTATTTCATGTATTAATCTTTACAGTATGGTATACAAAGCAGCATCCAATATCAACACTACTCCTTATTTGAATAGTGAACAATTTTATTCACAAAAAAATAATGGGGCAGCTAGTGAGGTGGATTCATTATATTTGGTTTTCAGGTTCTTGAAAAGACACAGTAAAGTCAAAATTAAACTTTCATAATTCGGATAGAGCATGCAATTTTAAACAACTTTCCAGTTAACGTCTATTACCAAATTTGCTTTGTTCTCTTAGTATCTTTTATTGAAGAGTAAAACTAGGTAGGCAGGCTCAGTAGTATGCACGTGTCTTTAGTACTCATTTGTAGCTTTGCTATACAATGTTGCAAAACACTGCTACAATAAAGGTTGCAAAACACTTCTGCCATAGAGTACTAAAGACATGTGCACACTACTGAGCTCTTATGAGCCTAATATTACTCTTCAATAAAAGATACCAAAAGAACAAAGCAAATTAGAAGGTTGTTCAAAATAGTATGGTCTATCCGAATCAAGAAAGTTTCATTCTGATTTTACTTTAACTCTTAGTTCTGTTTCCCAAATGTTAGAATATTCTACAGAAGTTACTACATAAAATTATTCCCTGGAGTCTTAAGAAAAAAAATAAAGTCAATCTTGTGTGTGGCTCCTAAAATTTCAAATAAATCTGTCAACCCCTAGTTTAGGGAGTCAGTCTTACCAGTTTACAAGTACTATGATATGTTTATAGTTCTTACATACAGCTTGCTGCACTCAGAAGGCTTCAGGCAAGCATGTGGGTTAGTGTACGCTGGGGTTACTGTAAATGTGTGCAAAAGGGATCGTTAACAGTATAAAAGTGCAATGTGTCAGCAGATCTCAATCTTGTTTAAAGGGATAGCAGTCTAAATAAAATTTTCATGATTCAGATAGAGCATGCAATTTTAAGCAACTTTCTAATTTACTCCTATTATCAATTTTTATTTGTTCTCTTGGTATTTTTATTTGAAAAAGCTGGGATTTAAGCTTAGAAGCCGACCCATTTTTGGTTCAGCACCTTGGTAGCGCTTGCTGATGGGTGTCAAAGTGTAGCCATCCAATCAACAAGCTCTACCCAGGTGTTGAACCAAAAATGGGCCAGCTCCTATGCTTGCTTTTCAGCTTTTTAAAATAAAGATACCACAAGAACGAAGAAAAATTGATAATATGAGTAAATTAGAAAGTTGCTTAAAATATTGCATGTTCTTTCTTAATCAGGAATGTTTATTTTTGAGTAGACTATCCCTTTAACAAGAAATAAAATGTGTCACTTTTGGCAGATAAAGAAGGCGCTTAAAGGACCATTACAGTGAAAAATGACATGCTCTAGTTTGTTGCTCTCATTCTTTAGACCAGTGTTTCTGAACCGCGATCCTCAACAAAAAAAAACCAGGCCAGATTTTCATTATAGCTGAACCACTGCACATGTGAAATAATCAGCTGATTAGTAGCCATGGTTACTAACCTGCTCTCACCCATCAGCTGATTATTTCACCTGTGCAGTGGGTCAGTTATAATGAAAACATGGCCTGTTAGGGGTACTTGAGGACCGTGGTTGAGAAACACTGCTTTAGACAGTATAATTTTCTTTTACCTCTGCCACCTCAGAGGTGGTGAGATCCATCAGCGTGACACTTGTTTGTTCTGGGTGATTGACATGCCCTGCTCTTGTGCAATTAGTTGCACAGGAGTAGGGGCCGTCATTGCATAAAAAATATCTTGTGCAATGTTAAATTTTGCCATGTGATGCAGCATTTTAAGTGGCGATTGCAGGAGAACGGGTTCACTTCTTCCAAACCTGCCTGCAATGATTATAAATTATTCAGATTCCCTACTCAGTATAGGTTAGTTCTAGTGGGACACTAAGAGCTTGTGTTTACAAATACTACTTTAAAATTCCTATACATGACACATTTAAGGACTTTCTCTCATGGCTCATGCACTGTAAATTCTCCACCTTTGTACAACCAGGGATTCATTTCTACATTTCAGAAAAGCAGATTGTGTTTTACCACATGCAAAAATGACTTGCAATGCAAGTCATTGTAACCTTTTGCATTACGATTTCTAAAACTGCTAAAAAAAAAAAAAATAACCCAACCCCCCCCAAAAAAAACAACCTCTGTCTTGAAGGGAAAAAACAGAAACAAACGTATTAAACAAGGTAGAATAAAGTGTTTAACTTCAAAACTTATTTGGAAACCATGGTATTAGGTATAAGCTCAGATAACTGCCTCCCTAATTCGTTCTTTCATCTTCTAAAAGACAATGAGCGAATCATAGAATTAAATAATAGCAAAACAATTACAATGAGCTTTACAGAAAATAATCTTCAAAAGGGACATGTTATTTCTTAAATTTATCAGTGGTAACAATAAAATATTTGCATCTATGGGGGGGGGGATATTATATTTATATATATATATATATATATACACACACACTTGTATAAAAAAAATAAAACTGTAGTTTTGCTTTTAGTATAAAATTGATGAACTGTAAAAGTGTATTTACCATTTATCTTGTCAAAACAGGTCATATTAGTCAACTGTTCTGCAATTTTAAAAATGTGTAGAAAGTGTATCCCTCTATTTAGGTTATGGATACAATTCATATTTTATATAAACCTACATAAAATGCTCAAACTCCATGACAGACCCAGCATATCTTACAAAGAGCCCAAAAATGATCAAACATTGGTTGAAAAAAATAGCAGTAGTTTGCCAATCTGTGAATAATGATTGATAAAATAAATAAAAGCCACTCTTGGAAATAAATTGTACCTATAATAGTGTAAAATAGGAAATACTTATATCTACAGAAAAGGAGGGAAATATTTGGTGTGTACATGATATTTAAAGGGATAGAAAGCTCAAAAGTGAAATGTACATGAATGAATTTCAATTATAAATAGAAGCATTTTTGTATTATGCTTCCATCAATATCTCTGGAATGCATAGGTTCAACGGATCCACTTGAAGAACTTTAAGATCTAAAATCAAACTCCATGGAGGAGCAAGTGGTTCAAACACAGGCCTAACTCTAATCAGAGCCTGACAAAAGGATTGAACAACTGGGACATGTGCCAGACGCTTGTGTAACAAAACAGATAAAACAGAGATCTGACCATTTAGAGAACTCACTGAAAAACCCATCTCCAATCCTTCTTGGAGAAAAGACAAAATCCTGGGAATCCTAACTCTACTTCATGAGTAACCCTTGGATTCACACCAATAAAGATATTTATGCCCCATCTTATGGTAAATCTTCCCAGTTACAGGCTTATACGCCTGAAATAAGGCATCTATGACCGAATCAGAGAACCCTCGCTTGTATAGGATAAAGCGTCCAATCTCCAAGCAATCAGCTTCAGAGAAACCCGACTTAGGTGGTAGAAGGGACCCTGAATAAGAGGTCCTTCCTCAACAGAAATCTCCAGGTTGCAGAAATGACATGTCCACGGGATCAGCATACCAAATCCTGTGAGGCCACGCAGAATCGAGGAGGAACACTGATGCCTCCTCCTATATGATTTGAACAATAACCCGGCAAAAAAGCAAAAATGGGGGAAATAGATATTCTAAGCTGAAGGACCAAAGAACTGTCAAGACAGCTAACAGTTCAGACAGGGGGCCCTAGACCTGGACCCGTATACCAAAAACCTGGCATTCTGACACAATGCCATGAGATCCAACTCCAGCCGACCCCAAAAAATCAGGTTGGAGAATACTCCCGGATGGAGGTCCCACTCTCCCGGATGAAAAATCTGTCTACTCAGAAAAACGTTTCCCAAGTGTCCACCCCTGGGACATGGACCACTGACAGATCGCCAGAATGAGTCTCTGCCCACTGGATAATCTTGGCCACCTCAGCCCTGGTTAAGGAACACCTCGTTCCACCCTGGCGTTGACATATTGTACGTCTGAAAAAAGATGAAACTGGGCCAAAGCCAACTGAGGCCAGACCAGAAGAGCTCTGAGCTCGCTCTTAGTTCCAGAAAGTCTATAAAAAGAACAGACTCCCCCAGAGTCCACACACTGTGAAATCAAGTTCCCTGGAATAGGCGATCCAGAGACAAACTGAAGAGTCAAATCTGCATAGTCTCCTTTCCATTATCTGAGTATGCTTAACTCCATAGACCTGAAGTGGAACCAATAAACGGAATTGTAAGAGTCACAAGACACTGCTCAGTTGATCAACCTTGGAAGGATGAAAGGTAGAGTAGACCTCACCGGAGATTGAACCTGCAACCCTTGGGTTGTTACAGAGTTCAGCCAAAGCGCCGTAGCATGCTGAGCTACCTGTCCTGCTATTGTCCCTTGCCGTCACCAGCAGTCCGACTACTCCTATGTACTTAGCCACAGAAGGCCGAGAAGTGGACTGAAGGACTAGGCCAGAATTGATAGAAATGAATTTCCTGACATTAGTAAGAAAAATCTCGATCAATATGGAATTAGGCATGATTCCTAAGAATAAAACTATCCCTGTGCTTGGGACTAAGGAACACTTGTCCAAAGATACCATCCACTCATGAGATGGTATAACACCATGTCCGTGTAAATCCTGCTTACTGCAAGGATGACGCTGGGAATAGGACATCAGCCAAATATAGCGTCATTGCAATGACCCGAAACTGAAGCACCGCCAACAGCGATCAAAGAGTCTCCGTAAGAACTTGGAACTATGGCAAGACCGAAAGGACCTTGAATAGAAAGTAATTGTTTGTCCAGTAAGTCAAACCCCAAAAGTTGAGACTATTCTCGTGAACGGCACATGAAGGCACTTGTTCTTAAATCCACCGTTGTCATAAAATGATCCTCTAGGATTAAGGGAGGAATGGCACACTAAAGAGTGTCCATCCTGAAGGACAAAATCCTTCTAAAAAAAAAAAAAAAAAAATGGTCTGAGGATTCCCGTTTTACGAGAACCACAACCGATGGGTAACCCCAGATCCTGTACCAGTATAAAAACTGAAACCATCACTCCCAGACCTGAGAGGTCTCCTACACAGTGCAAGGACGACTCTCCTGTTGTCTGATCTTCAGACAAGATTGAAATCAGAACTGCCTCTGAGAGGAAAACATTTGAGCTTGAAACCAAACTTAAGCGAAAAACAGAGTCAGCCCCCACAAGATCCAATTCCAGACCGGAGCACGTTCTCCATGCTGTCCTTGATTCAACAGCATGCTATGTGTTTTGTTTTGTTTTTTCTTTCTTTAATTTTCGTCAAGCCAGGTCTCAACAAAGTTTGCTCCTGGCAAGGAACCACCAAAATCTTAGTTTTAGAATATATATCTGTAAAACAAGGCTCTTATCATAAGGTCCCAAGAAACGGAACAGAGCTACCCATGCTCCCAGTTTAAGAACTGGAAAGGAAGAAATTGAAATAAAGGAATCAGCCATATGAAAACCTTTATCCAGTCCTGGATTTTATCCAGGGAAGCCACTGACTATCGCATTAGACAACACACTAAGCCAACATGCCATTGCACTAGCGACAGTAGCAAAGTACACAGACGGTTGCCATTATAAACCCTGGTGTATGTCCCATTCCATAGGACTATCCTCTAAGGGGAAAGAACTTCTCGTAGTGATAGTTGCAACTACTCCTTCCCCCCTAAGGAATGCCGATCAGCCTCCTTAGCTGAGCCGGCTATGGGAAACAGTTAATGCCTAAGGAACCATTCTATCTGAAACTGAGATTCTCAGTAACATGGAGAAACTCTTTAGAATAGCAATTCCTATAGCAATGTTTATACCTTGTGGAAAAATATAGAATGGAGTGTGCAGGAACGCAGGGCACTGCAAGTGGGCCATAAAATTTCGACGGAAACTATAAGAGAAATTTGTGGCCATTGTTAACCGACTCCCAAACAGCAATCCAAAGAGGGAGTAGATTCAAACAAAAAAAATAAATTTGAATAAATTTGAATAATTTTTTCACATAGGAAAACAATACTGTGCCTTTAAATCTGAAAAGGGACTCTATTCTCGTGTGCGTTTGCTTCATCCTCAGTCACAAGGGATGAATGTACAAATAAGCAGCTAAAATGCATTTATGAGAACAAACACAGAACAAAAACGTTACTGTCTTTACAAATCTTAAAGCAACTCATTTTTGTGTGTTTTTGTACCATCCTCCATCACAAGGATGAAATAACAAATAAACAGCCGAAATTCAATTAATAACATTTACACAGAAATAAATGTTACCGTCACTTTAAATTTTAAAAGAACATTTTATTTCCGTTGTGCAGAACAATTCACTTAAATTATAAATAGTGTTGTAAATCGACATTGCTAAGCATAAAAAAAACAATGTCCTTGCAAGGAACCGCAGAGCACTGCCTGTGGTTCATAAAATTATTCTGGACATTATAGCAGAAAAATGTGTAATGACCGGTGTCCCCAGACTCCTAACAGCAATAGCTTCAAAAGGAGTATATATAATAAAAAGGACACCTAAAAAACAGAACTGTTTCTTTAAATGTGAAAATAACCTTATTTTTTGTGTGCCTTTGTAGTATTCTATCACAAGGATAAACTAACCCAAGCAACTGAATTTATATAATAAAGATCACAGATAACAAACTTTACTGTCTTGAAAGTTTTAAAAATCACATTGTGTTTATTGTGCTTAGTAAACTGATAAGTATTAAGCAAACCGTACTGGAACAATTGAACCTTAGCTATTATGCTAAAGGTGCCCAAGTGTCCAAAATAACAGATCAACATCAGAGTTTGACACACAATGTAAATAGATCCATCACTGAGCGCTACCTAGCTGCGTTAAACACACTACGCTCCAGCATTGTAGTATTCTATCACTCCTAATGGGAAAGAGCGCAACTAACCAATGCCCGTAAAACTCCGCCCTTCGTGGGCGTAATAGAACTCCATCTCCCAGCACTCTTACTGTACTGTGTGCAGAGAAGGATGAGGAAGCTCAAAAATGGCGGGAAGAAAACTCCACCCATTGTGGGTGTCACCATACACAATCACCCAGTCGCCATTAAGATCTATATGGATCTGACACTGGGAGGAATAACAAGTAAACCAACTGCATAAAAAAAGAGTAGCCGAGAATGCTACCGCATGTCAGGTAGCTCCATCTCCCCTGTTGCCCGAAATAAAAACTAGCAGTTTCCCAGTCGGTATATTTTATGTTAAAGATTGCCTGGGGAAAAATAACACTGATGCCAAACAATACTGTTGCCTTTAAACCTTATTGCCTTGATCCAGCCCTTGTTAAGCCGGAGTTAAAATGAGCTTAGGCTATCTGTATTAGGGCAGCAAACATGTATAGGAGGCGCAGTGAGAACTATGTCCCACCAGATCCTATTGCTTTAAAGCCAACAAATGCTCTACTGTAGAGACTGATCAGGTCTAGGCTACACCCTAGAACAAAGTAGCACTCACTGGCACTACTTTAAAAATAATAAACTCTTGATTGAAGAATCTTTACTAACACCTCACTTTGCCATCTCCTATCTTACTAACACAGGCAAAGAGAATGACTGGAGTGGGAGGGAAGGAAGGAGCTATATATACAGCTCTGCTGTGGTGCTCTTTGCCTCCTCCTGCTGACCAGGAGGCGTAATCCCACAAGGATGAAATCCGTGGACTCATCGAGTCTTTAAAAAGAAAAGTTGTTACAAGTAAAATTACACACAGCAAACAGTTTTTAAAATAAAAAAGGAGAAAAACAGATTTAATACTTTACTAGTCTCAAGATCTGTTACCAGAGAGATGGCATGAAGCAATTGGGTCCTTACTCTGTGTTGTCACAGCCTCCCTTGTAAGAATGACAATTTAATTGTTAAAACACAAGACTCTTATACCTTTTTTCAATAGATCAAGTTGCCTTTTCAGGGGCTGGCCGGGAAACCCCCTATATTTTACAACAGTCAATAAACTTTAAGTACCTTTGGCTGACTTTAGAGAACAATATAATTTTAGTCTAGATACCTCCATTTTCATAGAGACAGGCAATCTCTTACTTGCATTGTGAGAAACGGTTTGATACCAAATATGACATGGTTGTCATATTTACCTTCATCTAATATCATACATATCTACCTTATACCCGTGTCCCTTTATTGACCTCATCAGTTTCTGTGAGGAGGCACTGTTCTGTGTGTCTAAAAATCAACACTTTTACGACCTGAATGCACCAACCCCTTAGCAGCTAAATCATGAGGTGTTTGTGACAACAACAAATAAAGAATAAGACTGGCGAAACTCCTTAGTCGCCTGCAAATAATATTTCAATGCACGAACCACATCCAGGTTGTACAACAAATGCTCCTTATGAGAAGAATTAGGGCACAAAGAAGGAACAACAATCTCTTGATTAATATTCTTTTCAGAAACAACCTTGGGAAGAAAACCCAAGGCAGTACGCAGAACTACCTTATCAGAGTGAAAAATAAGAAAAGACCATACATACTGTAAGGCTGAAAGCTCCGAAACTCTTTGAGCCGAAGAAATAGCCACCAGAAACAAAACCTTCCACGATAACATCTTAATATCCAAAGAATGCATAGGTTCAAACAGAGCCTGTTGAAGGACTCTAAGAACCAAATTAAGACTCCAAGGTGGAGTAGTAGACTTAAACACAGGCCGAATTCTAACCAAGGCCTGACAAAAAGAATGAACATCTCGCACATCCGCCAGGCGCTTGTGTAATAAAATAAATAGATAAAGCAGAAATTTGACCCTTCAGGGTACTAGCAGATAAACCTTTGTCCAAACCCTCCTGGAGAAAAAGACAAAATCCTAGGAATTTTAACTCTACTCCACAAGTAAGCCTTTGGATTCACACAAAATCTTATAATAAATTTTCCTAGTCACAGGATTTTGAGCCTGAATCATAGTCTCAATGACTGACTCAGAAAAACCACACTTAAAAAGAATCAAACATTCAATCTCCAAGCAGTCAGCTTCAGAGAAACGAGATTTGGATGAAGGAAGAGACCCTGCAGAAGCAGGTTCTTCCTTAATGGAAGACGCCAAGGTGGAAGGGAAGACATCTCTACCAGATCTGCAAACCAGATTCTGCGAGGCCAAACAAGAGTAATGAGAATCACTGATGCCCTCTCGTTTGACCCAAGCAATGACCCGAGGAAGAAGAGCAAACGGAGGGAACACATATGTCAGACTGAAAGTCCAAGGAACTACCAGAGCATCTATCAGGACAGCCTGAGGATCCTTTGACCTCGACCCGTACCTCTGGAGCTTGGCATTCTGACAAGATGCCATGAGATCCAACTCTGGCTGCCCCCAACTGAGAATCAAGCTGGAAAATACCTCTGGATTAAGTTCCCACTCCCCCGGATGAAAAGTCTGTCTGCTCAGAAAATCCACTTACCAATTGTCCACCCCTGGAATATGGATAGCAGACAGACAACAAATGTGAATCTCCGCCCACTGAATAATCTTGGCTACCTCCGTCATGGCCAAGGAACTCTGAGTTCCTCCCTGATGATTGATGTAAGCCACTGACATTATGTTGTCCGAATGAAACCTGAAACTGGGTTGAAGCAAGCTGAGGCCAGGCTAGAAGAGTATTGGAAATTGCTCTCAGTTCCAAAACATTTATTGGAAGAACCGACTCCTCCCGAGTCCATAGACCCTGAGCCCTTAATGAACCCCAGACAGCAAACTGGCATCCGTGGTTACAATCACCCAGGCAGGTCTGCGAAAGCAAGTTCCCTGAGAGAGAAGATCCTGAGACAATCACCATGGAAGAGAAACTCTGGACATCTGATCTAGAACAATCTTTGGAGATAGATCCGCATAATCCCCGTTCCACTGCCTGAGCAAGCATAACTGCAGAGGTCTGAGATGCAACTGAGCAAACAGAATGATGTCCATGACTGAAACCATCAGACCAATACCCTCCAAGCACTGAGCCACTGACGGCCGAGGAATGGACTAGAGAGCAAGACCCGTATTGAAAATCTTTGACCTTCTTGCTTCTGTCAGAAAAAAAAATTAATCTCTAGAGAATCTATAATGGTCCCCAAAAATACCACTCTTGTAGCCAGAACTAAGGAACGTTTTCCTAAATTCACCTTCTAACTGTGGGAGAGCAGAAAAAAACAACAACAACTCTGTGTGGAAGTTTGCTGGTTGAAAAGATGGAGCCTGAACTAGAATGTCCTCCAGATAAGGAGCCACTGCAACACCCATCAATCAAAGCACTGCCAACAATGCTATCTTTTAAAAAATTCTGGGAGCTATTGTCATTCCAAAAGGAAGAGCTACAAACGGAAAACGTTTGTCTAGAAATGCAAATCTTAGGACCCTGTGATGATCCTTGTGAATGGGAATATGTAGATACACATCCTTTAGATCCACAGTGGTCATGAACTGACCTTCCTGAACCAAAAGAAGAATGGAACGAATAGCTTCCAAGCTTGAGCAAAGAAAGAGAGTCTGCCCCCCACAAAATACATTCCCAGATCGGGGCAGACCTTTCATGCTGATTTTGAGTCAGCAACAGACTTCTTGGACTTATTCCAAGACTGATTTGACTTCCAAGATGGCTTGGACTATTCCTGCTTGGAGGAAGAAGAGGAAGATTAACCAGAGAAGTTACGAAAGGAACGAAAATTACTCTGTCGACCCTTCTGTTTATTTCTTTTATCCTGAGGAAGAGAATGCCCCTTCCCTCCCGTAATATCAGAAATAATCTCAGCCAAACCTGGCTCAAACAAGGTATTACCCTTGTAAGGAATAGACAAAAGCTTAGACTTAGGACACATCCACAGACCAGGATTTTAACCATAAAGCTCTACAAGCTAAAATGGAAAAACCAGAAATTTTAGCTCCCAAATTGATGACCTGAAGAGAAGCATCTGCAATAAAGTTAATAGCCAACTTCAAAGCCTTGATTCTATCCTGAATTTCTTCAAGAGGAGTATCTTGCTGAATAGAATTATACAATGCATCAAACCAATATGCCGCAGCACTAGTAACTGTAGCAATACATGCAGCCAGTTGCCATTGATACCCCTGGTGTACATAAATCTTTTTAAGCAAAGCTTCCAACTTCTTATCCATAGGATCTTTAAAGGAACAGCTGTCCTCAATAGGAATAGTGGTCCTCTTGGTCAGAGTGGAAACTGCTCCCTCCACCTTAGGAACCATCTGCCAAGAATTCTTAATAGAATCAGCAATAGGAAACATCTTCCTAAAAATTGGAGAAGGGGAAAAAGGAATCCCAGGCTTCTCCCATTCTTGTGCAATAATATCTGAAACACGATCTTGTATAGGAAAAACTTCAGAGGAAGGAACATCAAACTTATTAAAGGGACACTGAACCCAAATTTTTTCTTTTGTAATTCAGAAAGAGCATGCAATTTTAAGCAACTTTCTAATTTACTCCTATTATCAATTTTTCTTCGTTCTCTTGCTATCATTATTTGAAAAAGAAGGCATCTAAGCTTTTTTTTGGTTTCAGTACTCTGGAGAGCACTTTTTATTGGTGGATGAATTTATCCACCAATCAGCAAGGACAACCCAGGTTGTTTACCAAAAATGGGCCGGCATCTAAACTTACATTCTTGCATTTCAAATAAAGATACCAAGAGAATGAAGAAAATTTGATAATAGGAGTA
The DNA here is from genome assembly GCF_027579735.1 of Bombina bombina. Lineage (NCBI taxonomy): Eukaryota > Metazoa > Chordata > Amphibia > Anura > Bombinatoridae > Bombina > Bombina bombina. The sequence goes on along the minus strand of NC_069500.1, from coordinate 583,106,025 downwards.
AATTAGAAAGTTGCTTAAAATTGCATGCTCAATCTGAATCGCGAAAGAAAAATTTTGGGTACAGTGTCCCTTTAAGTTTACTAGATTTCTTAGACATAACCGTCATCCAAGGCAGCCAAAACCTCCTTGAGTAACAATTGGAGGTGCTCCAGCTTAAACCTAAAGGAAACAACCTCAGGTTCAGAAGGATTTACACTATCAGAATCCGAGATCTCACCCTCAGATGCTACTGAAGTATCTTCCTCCTCAGACTTATGAGAAGAAACACTAGACACAATTGCAACAGAATCATAAACCTTATACTCCTCTTACGCTCCCCCTGTAACATAGGAAAAGCAGACAAAGCCTCAGATACTGCCGAGGAAATATAGGTAGCCATGTCCTGTAAGGAAAAACCAACCCGAGACAAAACACAGGGCACTGCAGAAGATTGGGACGTATGAGGAGAAAACTGCAGATTAGCTTGAACAGGAGACTCCTGAAAAACATCCGCCCTAGACAATGAAGGCTCAGAATCAAAAAGTCTATACTTGTAATGTAATGTTCTCTCAATACAAGAGGAACAAAAAGAGATAGGAGGCTCAACATTAGTATTTAAACATAGAGAACAAGCAACAGCACGCAGGGCCTCTTGGTCCATCTTATTCCAAAGGAAAACACCTTAATCAATAAACAATTCAAGTTCAAATTAGAATATTAATGAAACAAAAAATGTTACTGTCCCTTTAAATTTTAAAAACTTTTTTACTTTCTTTTTTAAACTAGAAAATCATTAAATAAACTGCACAATAAATCTTGCAGCAACAATTTTTCACAAAATGAATGAAAAAGAGACACAAACGTTAAAGTCCCTGAAATTCAGACAGAAACTTATAAACAGAGCAACAGCCCCACAAAAAAAACAGGCAACCTCCACACCTCAGCAAGCTCTGCTGAGATGCTTATCTGACCTCCTTGCTGCCAGAAACAAAGTCAGAAAATGATCCGGACCCCCATACAGCCGCACGGGAGAGAACGCTGAACCACCTCTGAGGAGCTATGCAGCAGAGCTGCAACATCCAGGAACAACAGGAAACTGCTAAAAGGGCGCCAAAAACGCCCTTGGTATCAGATAAACCCGCCTATTGTGGGTGTGGCCTAACAAACCTCCCGGTAGCCATTAAAACACAAACAAAAAACATGTACACCGAAGTGTAAACATAATAAACTGAGCCAAACATCCCCAGTGCCTGCAAAACTGCCATACAATAAACCGTTAACCTAGAATGCTGATTGTATATTTAGACAGAATTAACTAACGTAGGCTTGAGGGGTGATTTCTTGAGGTATACACTATACAGTTTGTAAGTTCTGTTGTGTTGGTTTGCCATAGTAACCTTTGCCACACACGATTATGTTGTTATGAATGCGCATTACAAATCTGCAATATACTATACAGCTCGTGAGTGTTGTTGTGCCGGGTTGCCAAGGTAACCTTTGCCACACATGATTACTTTGTAGCAAGTGCGCTTTACAATTTGGCGATATACAGCTTGTGAGGGTGGTTGTGCTGGGTTGCCATGGTGACCTTTGCTACACATGATTACTTTGTTGTGAGTGTGTTTCACAATTCTGCTTTCCAAAACGGCTGGCGTTAATGATTACATTTGGAGATCGAGATGATGTTTTGTTTCTAATAGTATTGACACATTGAGGCAGGGAGATATACATGGGCTACTAAGATACATATTTTTATATGCCCAGAGGAGCACGCTCTTGCAACGATTTCGGCAGATATGATGCTAGTTACCTCCTTAAGACATTAACTGAGGGTTTTAGAACAATTACAATGATGACAGTTTTGTGCACATGCAATAAAGTCAGGTTGTTTGGTGTAGGCATCATTTGTTGTGACATGTTTTACACGCCCACCATGGGCGGGACTATACATGGAGTGATGAACACAAGCGACACACACCCTTGTGTACGGTCGCTATTTGGTGTTCTTTTGGGTCTATTGACATGCGATGTGTCTGCCTGATATTGTATCTATAAACATCCATACTCATATAAGCCACCAGACTGATATGGGAACAGCATGTATATTATTTTGTACGTGATATTATATGGTAATATGGAGGGGTGCGACAAGGGTGTCAGCGTCCTATTGGCTAGCCCCCTATTTTTTGCATATCAAGTTTGTAAACATTTCCCTTAATTTGTTTATACAAACTGCTGTGATGGGTTCAGAGTGGATCAACCTTGATGTTTATTTTGTTTATATCATTTTTTCACGGTATATTTGCTAACTTTGTGAATTTCACAATATCTGATTTTTTTTAACACTTAACGATGTGTATAGCACAAGCAGATGATGTCACTATTTGAATATATACTAGGACAGCTATGATTGGCTGAACTGTAAGAGGAGGATCACAAGAAGGTATAAAATGTTTGATTTGTTCACTTGTTGTTTGTCAGAGGAAGGGACTGTTTGTGTCCCGAAACGTCACATTAAAGAATATACTTGTTGTCACAGTTGGCTGAAGTCCAGTGAGTGCTTATTTCAAAATAGTATGTGTGTATATATATCTCTCTATATATATATATATATATATATATATCTCTATCTCTATATATATATATATATATATCTCTCTATCTCTATATATATATATATATATATATATATATATCTCTATATATATATATATATATATATATATATATCTCTATCTCTCTATCTCTATATATATATATATATATATATATCTCTATCTCTATATATATATATATATATATATCTCTCTATCTCTATATATATATATATATATATATATCTCTCTATCTCTATATATATATATATATATATATATATCTCTATCTCTATATATATATATATATATATATATATCTCTCTATCTCTATATATATATATATATATATATATATCTCTCTATCTCTATATATATATATATATATATATATATATCTCTATCTCTATATATATATATATATATATATATATATCTCTATCTCTATATATATATATATATATCTCTATATATATATATATATATATATCTCTATCTCTATATATATATCTCTATCTCTATATATATATATCTATATATATATATATATATCTATATCTCTATATATATATCTATATCTCTATATATATATCTATATCTCTATATATATATCTATATCTCTATATATATATCTATATCTCTATATATATATCTATATCTCTATATATATATCTATATCTCTATATATATATCTATATCTCTATATATATATCTATATCTCTATATATATATCTATATCTCTATATATATATCTATATCTCTATATCTCTATATCTCTATATCTCTATATCTCTATATCTCTATATCTCTATATCTCTATATCTCTATATCTCTATATCTCTATATCTCTATATATATGTATATATATATATATATATATATATATCTTATTTATATATATACAGGTAGCCCTCAGTTTACGCCGGGGTTAGGTTCCAGAAGGAATGGTTGTAAATCGAAACCGTTGTAATTTGAAACCCAGTTTATAATGTAAGTCAATGGAAAGTGAGGGAGATAGGTTCCAGGCCCCTCTCAAAACTGTCATAAGTAACACCTAATACATTATCTTTAAAGCTTTGAAATGAAGACTTTAAATGCTAAACAGCATTATAAACCTAATAAAATAATCACACAACACAGAATATATAATTAAACTAAGTTAAATGAACAAAAACATTTGCTAAAAAGCATTATAAACCTAATACAATAATCACACAACACAGAATAACATAATTTATGCTTACCTGATAAATTCCTTTCTTCTGTTGTGTGATCAGTCCACGGGTCATCATTACTTCTGGGATATAACTCCTCCCCAACAGGAAATGCAAGAGGATTCACCCAGCAGAGCTGCATATAGCTCCTCCCCTCTACGTCAGTCCCAGTCATTCGACCAAGAATCAACGAGAAAGGAGTAACCAAGGGTGAAGTGGTGACTGGAGTATAATTTAAAAGATATTTACCTGCCTTAAAACAGGGCGGGCCGTGGACTGATCACACAACAGAAGAAAGGAATTTATCAGGTAAGCATAAATTATGTTTTCTTCTGTTATGTGTGATCAGTCCACGGGTCATCATTACTTCTGGGATACCAATACCAAAGCAAAAGTACACGGATGACGGGAGGGATAGGCAGGCTCATTATACAGAAGGAACCACTGCTTGAAGAACCTTTCTCCCAAAAATAGCCTCCGAAGAAGCAAAAGTGTCAAATTTGTAAAATTTGGAAAAAGTATGAAGCGAAGACCAAGTTGCAGCCTTGCAAATCTGTTCAACAGAGGCCTCATTCTTAAAGGCCCAAGTGGAAGCCACAGCTCTAGTGGAGTGAGCTGTAATTCTTTCAGGAGGCTGCTGTCCAGCAGTCTCATAGGCTAAACGTATTATGCTACGAAGCCAAAAAGAGAGAGAGGTAGCAGAAGCTTTTTGACCTCTCCTCTGTCCAGAGTAAACGACAAACAAGGAAGAAGTTTGGCGAAAATCTTTAGTTGCCTGCAAGTAGAACTTGAGGGCACGAACTACATCCAGATTGTGTAAAAGACGTTCCTTCTTTGAAGAAGGATTTGGACACAAGGATGGGACAACAATCTCTTGATTGATGTTCCTGTTAGTGACTACCTTAGGTAAGAACCCAGGTTTAGTACGCAGAACTACCTTGTCTGAGTGAAAAATCAGATAAGGGGAATCACAATGTAAGGCTGATAACTCAGAGACTCTTCGAGCCGAGGAAATAGCCATTAAAAACAGAACTTTCCAAGATAACATTTTTATATCAATGGAATGAAGGGGTTCAAACGGAACACCCTGTAAAACGTTAAGAACTAAGTTTAAACTCCATGGTGGAGCAACAGCTTTAAACACAGGCTTGATCCTAGCTAAAGCCTGACAAAAGGACTGGACGTCTGGATTTTCTGACAGACGTCTGTGTAACAAGATGGACAGAGCTGAAATCTGTCCCTTTAATGAACTAGCTGATAAACCCTTTTCTAAACCTTCTTGTAGAAAAGACAATATCCTAGCGATCCTAACCTTACTCCAGGAGTAACCTTTGGATTCGCACCAGTATAGGTATTTCCGCCATATTTTATGGTAAATCCTTCTGGTAACAGGCTTCCTAGCCTGAATCAGGGTATCAATAACCGACTCAGAAAAACCACGTTTTGATAAAATCAAGCGTTCAATTTCCAAGCAGTCAGCTTCAGAGAAGTTAGATTTTGATGTTTGAATGGACCCTGTATCAGAAGGTCCTGTCTTAGAGGTAGAGACCAAGGCGGACAGGACGACATGTCCACTAGATCTGCATACCAAGTCCTGCGTGGCCAAGCAGGTGCTATTAGAATTACTGATGCTCTCTCCTGTTTGATTTTGGCAATCAATCGAGGAAGCAGCGGGAAGGGTGGAAACACATAAGCCATCCTGAAGTTCCAAGGTGCTGTCAAAGCATCTATCAGAACTGCTCCCGGATCCCTGGATCTGGACCCGTAGCGAGAAAGTTTGGCGTTCTGGCGAGACGCCATGAGATCTATCTCTGGTTTGCCCCAACGTCGAAGTATTTGGGCAAAGACCTCCGGATGAAGTTCCCACTCCCCCGGATGAAAAGTCTGGCGACTCAAGAAATCCGCCTCCCAGTTCTCCACTCCCGGGATGTGGATTGCTGACAGGTGGCAAGAGTGAGACTCTGCCCAGCGAATTATCTTTGATACTTCCATCATTGCTAGGGAGCTTCTTGTCCCTCCCTGATGGTTGATGTAAGCTACAGTCGTGATGTTGTCCGACTGAAACCTGATGAACCCCCGAGTTATTAACTGGGGCCAAGCCAGAAGGGCATTGAGAACTGCTCTCAATTCCAGAATGTTTATTGGAAGGAGACTCTCCTCCTGATTCCATAGTCCCTGAGCCTTCAGAGAATTCCAGACAGCGCCCCAACCTAGTAGGCTGGCGTCTGTTGTTACAATTGTCCAGTCTGGCCTGCTGAATGGCATCCCCCTGGACAGGTGTGGCCGATAAAGCCACCATAGAAGAGAATTTCTGGTCTCTTGATTCAGATTCAGAGTAGGGGACAAATCTGAGTAATCCCCATTCCACTGACTTAGCATGCATAATTGCAGCGGTCTGAGGTGTAGGCGTGCAAAAGGTACTATGTCCATTGCCGCTACCATTAAGCCGATCACCTCCATGCATTGAGCTACTGACGGGTGTTGAATGGAATGAAGGACGCGGCATGCATTTTGAAGCTTTGTTAACCTGTCTTCTGTCAGGTAAATCTTCATTTCTACAGAATCTATAAGAGTCCCCAAGAATGGAACCCTTGTGAGAGGAAAGAGAGAACTCTTCTTTTCGTTCACTTTCCATCCATGCGACCTTAGAAATGCCAGAACTAACTCTGTATGAGACCTGGCAGTTTGAAAGCTTGAAGCTTGTATTAGAATGTCGTCTAGGTACGGAGCTACCGAAATCCCTCGCGGTCTTAGTACCGCTAGAAGGGCACCCAGAACCTTTGTGAAGATTCTTGGAGCCGTAGCCAATCCGAATGGAAGAGCTACAAACTGGTAGTGCCTGTCTAAGAAGGCAAACCTTAGATACCGGTGATGATCTTTGTGGATCGGTATGTGAAGGTAAGCATCCTTTAAATCCACTGTGGTCATGTACTGACCCTCTTGGATCATGGGTAAGATTGTCCGAATAGTTTCCATTTTGAACGATGGAACTCTTAGGAATTTGTTTAGAGTCTTTAAATCTAAGATTGGCCTGAAAGTTCCCTCTTTTTTGGGAACCACAAACAGGTTTGAGTAGAACCCTTGTCCTTGTTCCGACCGCGGAACCGGATGGATCACTCCCATTGTTAACAGATCTTGTACGCAGCGTAGAAACGCTTCTTTCTTTATCTGGTTTGTTGACAACCTTGACAGATGAAATCTCCCTCTTGGGGGAGATAATTTGAAGTCTAGAAGGTATCCCTGAGATATGATCTCTAGTGCCCAGGGATCCTGAACATCTCTTGCCCAGGCCTGGGCGAAGAGAGAGAGTCTGCCCCCTACTAGATCCGGTCCCGGATCGGGGGCTCTCGGTTCATGCTGTCTTTGGGGCAGCAGCAGGTTTCCTGGCCTGCTTGCTCTTGTTCCAGGACTGGTTAGGCTTCCAGCCTTGCCTGTAACGAGCAACAGCTCCTTCCTGTTTTGGTGCAGTGGAGGTTGATGCTGCTCCTGTTTTGAAATTCCGAAAGGGACGAAAATTAGACTGTCTAGCCTTAGCTTTGGCCTTGTCTTGAGGTAGGGCGTGGCCCTTACCTCCCGTAATGTCAGCGATAATTTCTTTCAAACCGGGCCCGAATAAGGACTGCCCCTTGAAAGGTATATTAAGTAATTTGGACTTAGAAGTAACATCAGCTGACCAGGATTTTAGCCACAGCGCCCTGCGTGCCTGTATGGCGAATCCTGAGTTCTTAGCCGTAAGTTTGGTTAAATGTACTACGGCCTCCGAAATGAAAGAATTAGCTAGTTTAAGGACTCTAAGCCTGTCCGTAATGTCGTCTAGCGTAGAGGAACTAAGGTTCTCTTCAAGCGACTCAATCCAAAATGCTGCCGCAGCCGTAATCGGCGCGATACATGCAAGGGGTTGTAATATAAAACCTTGTTGAACAAACATTTTCTTAAGGTAACCCTCTAATTTTTTATCCATTGGATCTGAGAAAGCACAGCTATCCTCCACCGGGATAGTGGTACGCTTAGCTAAAGTAGAAACTGCTCCCTCCACCTTGGGGACCGTTTGCCATAAGTCCCGAGTGGTGGCGTCTATTGGAAACATCTTTCTAAATATTGGAGGGGGTGAGAACGGCACACCGGGTCTATCCCACTCCTTAGTAACAATTTCAGTTAGTCTCTTAGGTATAGGAAAAACGTCAGTACTCGCCGGTACCGCAAAGTATTTATCCAACCTACACAGTTTCTCTGGTATTGCAACGGTGTTACAAT
>NC_069500.1:583015484-583082984 GCF_027579735.1 Bombina bombina | reverse complement strand
TATGAATTTGAGAGACATTGGACACGCAGAAAAGATTTTTATACAGATATATCCGGGTTCTACACAGAAAGCTTTATAAAGCAGCTGGTGGGGCAGTGCAATATTTTCTAATATAACAACATTTAGCTTTCCACAAAGAATAACAAGAGAACAAAGCCAAATTTGATGATAAAAGTAAATAGTTTAAAAATTGCATGCCCTATCAGAATCATGAAACTTTAATTTAGACTTGACTGTCTCTTTAACATTGGCAACATTTTTAGCTGGGTAGAACACTTGGCAGTATTAAACAAACATTTTAGAAGCCATAGTTGTTTAGAATCTAAGATATGTTTTTAGCCCAGCATCCCTTTAAAACAAAATGGTCAATGAACCTTAAAATGACCATTAAATACAGTAGAATTGCATAATAAAGACACAACACAATAGCACTTATAATGAATTTTAAATGAGCAGTAGATTTTTCTGACATATTTCACAATTTACTTCCGTTTTCAGTCAGGATACACTGAAATCTTGCACATGCTCAGTAGTAGCTGGTTCCTCAGAAAATGTGCATATAAAAATACTTTTCAACTGCGTGGTCTATCTGAATCATTTGACTTTTGTGTCCCTTTAATAAATTGCTGATTAGCAGTTAAACAGAACAACAATGTTCAACTACATTTGTAGTTTTTTTTTTATTTAAATTTTTTATTATATTTGTTTGCTTGCGTATTTAGCAATCCTCTAAGCCAGCCCATCTGTTTCTTATTTGGTGTAGTAAAGAACATCTTTGCCTATAACAGTCCGTTGACTAGGAAAGGGTCCCATGAACAGCAACCCTGTGCTTTGTTTCATTGGCTGCAATTGTAGCGCTTTATAATTTTTTTTCTCACACAGATGCATACTATATACTGTATAAGAAACAAAGCTATAAATGGGGTGTGGGTGTGTGTATATATATATATATATATATATATATATATATATATATATATATATATTTATTTTATTATTTTTTTCCTTTTTATTATTATTTTTTAAACACTAACCGCCTAAACACTAACCCCCGACGATCCACTTACAGTTCTTTAAGTCCCGCTTGAAGGATCCATCCTGCCGGCAAAGTCATCATCCATGCGGCAAGAAGTCTTCATCCAGACGGCCTCTTCCATCTTCATCCAGCCGGCGAAGTCCTCATCCAGGCGGCAAGAAGTCTTCATCCAGACAGCATCTTCTATCTTCATCCATCCAGCGAGGAGCGGGTCCATCCTGAAGACATCCGGCGTGGAGCGTCCTCTTCATACGGTCTCCGCCGTACACTGGAACTTCAATGCAAGTGACGTCATCCAAGATGGCGTCCCTTGCATTCCTATTGGCTGAAAGATTTCAATCAGCCAATAGGATTAGAGCTCAGATTAGGGGGTGTTTAGACTCTTCTGAGTTTATGTTTACAGTATTAGATGATTTGTTGACCACTGACACAATGCATAGCACTCCTCTTTGGCATTGAAGGGGGTCAAAAAAAGCACATCAAACAGAATCTAGTTTAAAGGCTAAATAGTACATTAGCATATTTGAATACTTACATTTAACATTATGATCAGTTCAATTGAATAAACAATTCTTAAAACCGGGGAAGCCGAGATACTAGAATTTGGCCCCTTAAAGCTATAGAAAAATAATTATGCTCTCTAATATCAATAAAACTAGTTTCAATGTAAAAAAAAAAAAAAATGGGAGTTCATTAGGAATAAATTCTGTTAATTTTATACATTTCTGTCTGAGCTGGAATAAAATGTGGTGTCATTATACACTAATACAACTGCTAGAAGCCTTGTCAAGGGTCAGAGTAGCTTAGGTTCTAAAGTAAATACAGGCATAACTCATTTTATTGCACTTCGCAGATATTGCTTTATTTACAGAAATTTTATTTCACTAGCCAAACTTCACCCACCACTTGCCTTATTTGGAAGAGCCAATAAGGTCTTTAGTTTGCAGATAATTAGGCTAGACGCTATCTTACAGTTCGTATAAAGTACTTTGTTTTACAGTTATCAGTTAAAGCCAGTTAGTTAAATATATGTAGTAGGGTTAGTCTTGAGAAGTCAGGGTGCTTTTCCTGTTCTAAGTAGTAGAAATTGCTCAGATTTAGAACTTAGAATTACATGGAAACGGGGCAAAATAGACAATGAAAATATATTGCAAATTTGCTTCATTATGCATAACTTAAAAAATGTATTTAAAAAACCTCAAGAAGTTTACTGCCCCTTTAACATAAAAAAAAATCATTTGAAAAACTGTTGGGAAAATAAATAATCACTACAACTTCAAAAACAAGTAAAAAAAGAGAACCAACCAAAAAGTGAAAGATTGTGCTTTTTGGAATCACTGAAAGAAAATAAACATTTAAAACTCCTATACTTTTAGGATGGTTCATAGATTTTGAAAATGTTTTGAACAAATTTACAGAATTTGCTAACCACTAGCACAGTTTAACCAAGCTTCAAACAATACCACAAAGAAAAGAAAAGAAAAAAAACATTCAAGGATTTTATTAGACCTTCTTGATATTACAGCTATTGCCACTGTGCCAAATGTCATACCTCGAAACTTAAAGGGAAAGACTAGGTAAAATTACACTTACGTTTTAGATACGGCATGCAATTTTGAACAACTTTTCAATGTACTTTTTATCATCAAATTTGCTTTGATCTCTTGGTATTCTTTGTTGAAAGCTAAACCTATGTAAGCTTTGTTTCTAAATTCTAAGCCCTTGAAGGCCTCCTCTTATTTCAGTGCATTTTGACAGGTTTTTTTTTACAGGTATACAACGCTAGTTCATGTGTGCTATATAAATAAGTATTTTTATATTAAAATTATTGAGGATCTAAATTCTACTTCTGAGAATATTACAATGCACTATAATCACTATAAATCCTGCAAAATGCGACTTTTAAAGAATTAAGCAGATTATATAATTCTAATCATGATTCAAATCTAAAGCAAGCTTAATTCCTAGAAGCCAATACCCTTTAGCAGTAATTATCTAGCAAACCAGAGAACGCTGACAATAATATTTTTGCAGAAAAAGCCACACATTTAGTTTATATGTCTGTGTGAAGAGGAACTTTCAAAATTATAAGTATGTTTTTTTTTTTTTTGTATTTGTTTTTATTTTACAACATTAACAACAATTCACAACGCAATAATCCAAAACCTGCTAACGTGCCTTTAAAGACAACATTTAAACACCTCTAACATAGGCAATCTGCAACCCTTAAAAACACTTTGACCTTGTAATATAAAATGTTTAATCATGCATAGAAAAAAAACACAACAACTTTGCAATAAACTTTCATTATTTATCTTGCACTAAGTCTCTGTAACGTAGATGGACAATAAAGTCAAAATTAAAAACTTTCATGATTCAGATAGAGTATACAGTTTTAAACACCTTTTTTTTTCAACTTCTATAATATAATTTGCTGCATTCTCTTGGTATCCTTTGGTGAAAAGCATACCCAGGTAGGCTTAGACGCAGTATTGCACTACTAGGAGATAGCTGCAGTGTTCTACTAGCCCACAGTAGTGCATTGTTGCCCATTCAACAAAGGATACCAAGATTGTAAAGTACATTTGATAATAGAAGTAAATTGGAAAGAGGGTTGAGTCTTATAGATTTGCAGCTAAACAGACTAACCATAAATGCAACAAAGAGAATAGCTACAAGCAACTTCTGGGAATCATTTCTGTGAACCTTTAATCTAAAGAAAAAAAAAGAAAAAGAAAAAAAAAAAAAAAAGACCAATTAAGCCCATCTAGCTATAGGAAGGAACTTCTGCAGCAATAAAAATGTGCTTTGGGGGCGTGTCTAGGCAGCGTCTATGTTCGGTTGTGAAAACTGGATAGTCCACTGATTATAACCAGCTACATGAAGCATTTTTGGATTATAATACCATCTACTTGGAATGTATGACCTGCTGCATCAAACAATACCAGATTTGCTGAATCTATGACCCTAGAGGGCTGATCTGGACCGTTGAGGTCTCAGGCAGCGGCCTACCTATGAGACCTTGACCCCCCCCCCCCTCATATGGGTAGGACAGTCACATTTGTACTGTAATTTCTCTAGTTTACAAATTAGTGAGAGACCATACAGCTAATTATTCATCAGTACAAGATGGACCCTACTGCTACAATGCTTCTGACAGTTATATCCAGGATTTTGGATGAACAGCTTAATTGCCACTCCGATCATTTGGCAAGAGAGTGGGGCAGTATTTGTACTCCCAAGCCCAAAATAAGCTCCTCACCGATTCAAGGAAATTTGCGTAACATCACAGGAAAATTAAGCTTAGCAGAACGCTTAGCAGATAAGGATATAGCTGGCACCCAACCTAGTGATGCGTTTACAAACTCTGAAACTCCAAGCATGCATGTGACTGCCTTGAAGGTTACGTGTCAGGAGGAAACCATACCTGGACATACATACAAGTGCTACAGGCCTTTACCAAGTGCATCTAGGCTATCACTACTAGGAGAGAGTGAGCAGAAAGTTCCAGCTTGCTGCGCCCACGCGGGAAAATACGAGGTAGTTAACATTCAGTTTGCTGTGAACCGTAAGTCTGACTTTAAGCCAGGACACACCGATAGAGTCGCAGTGACTGAATTTTTCCAGGTGGATGGGGGAGACACGCTGGAACAGAAACTGTTGAGATTTACCGATCCTAGCCAGAATCGGACTATGAGTGCAATGGCGGCACCCAGGTTGGCCGTATCCACAGACTCATACAATACTACTAACCCCTCACAACTATGGGCATGGACGAGCCCTATAATAGAGCCATACAGATTGTTGACGATAAGGGATTCCCTACAAAGTTATGACTCCCCAAAGAGAATCTAACCTAAACCACAATGGCATTCATGAGTTTGCTTGGCACTGGAGCCCTGGGCAAATATCTGTGAGCAGCAGTAAAAAAAGGGGTAGAGTGACATTTTAGTATGTGAAGCTAAGGCTCTGTGAGCTTTTTTTGGAGCCTTGGGAACTACTATGACTCTCGTAACATCCAATTCTTTTTACACTAAATGTATTACTCCCCACAAGCTGCTACATCTCGGATGTATCCTTATGGCGATTGCAAGATCAGCAAATGGTGGATATTATGAGTCTATTTATACTCTAAGTCTTGAGGATAAATAGAAAGCTATTTACTTATGTTACTAATTCTCAATATTCCACGTATAGCCCATGTATAGCTTATACATGTGGATACCAATAAAGACCATAGAATAGATAATAGTGTTTATTAAGCTATGGAGTCTCCACCTCCTTAGATATCTTTAGTTTTACTGATATTACTGTTCATATCTATATATGCTCCCATATTAATGAGAATGTAAAATATCTGACCAGATGTATATTCAACTGCTGACACTACTTTTACAACTCGCATATAATTATATCATGGGGGACACACTAGTGATCCCTGTAGACAGCTGCAGTTGTATGAATAAAACATATCATTATAGTTAGCTCAGGAAACACCCCTAGTTATTTAAGCCCAATGGCCATAAAGGATTCTTATGGCTTCCATTACCTGACCCATACATATTGTTTTAAGACTTGCCTATATGCTTAAGCTTGCTTCGCTGTTTAATTGTTTTATCATCCCCCCACTGTTAATGAGATCTTTTACTGTTGCGGCACCGTCAGCGGCCGAGATGGTGTGGCACACTATATTAGTTTCAATTGTGGAGATGAGGAGAGATTATTCACTACATACTTTTATGGATATGGTGTGAAGTGAGGGGAGAGCTTTCTATCCTGAAAAGAAAAGTGGCAAGATAGACCCAATACATAATTGGCTATTTTATATATTACCCACAAAGGCAACTTCCTCACGATCAGTTTGTTTAAAATTTAGTTAAATTAATGAGGTAACCCGAGTTATCAAATTTTAAGCTATAAGCCGCGCTATTAGGCTTGTTAATAACCAGTCCCCTAAATCCCAGGGATAACTTATCCCATTGGTCTTATTTCTCTGAAAATGCTGTTTGGTTGTTATTGCTACTTATGTTATTTTCCCAAGCCACATCACTAACCTCATACAGGTTGATATATAAGATGTTGATATTGGTATTTTTCCTGTTTACTTGAACTTGTTCTCCCACTATCGGAACTGCAATATTCCTATGGTCCTTATAGGGCTGGAGTAGCTTAATCTACATTTCCCCTTATAAGTTATGTAATTGTCGTTTGAAGTCCAAAAGTGGCTTCATCCTGTGATGGGAGATAGACTAAGGTATACTAACATATATAAGCTTATACTATACAAGGTATGCAGATGTTATAAACACCAATTGTACAGATGACAAGAATAATATGAGAATAGTACTCCCCTCTGTGTTGACCGCTGCCTTCTATCAGTCTCTCCCAAAAGACTGTTTATAGAAATGAACATAGTGGGTGTAGAGGCGCAGGCCCTTTAGAGTATTCTTTTCTGGTGCTTCAGTTAGGGCTTTACACTAGTGTCAAGTGGATACGCTCACTCCAATATCACTTGTTCATGGAAGAAGAGCTGGATATTAACTGACTGCAGACACAGGATCTATAAACGTTAGGAAATCATTGGCAGATTAATCTGAGGGAAATATTTTCCCGAAAATATGGTTTATGAAAATAAGACACTGGAAGTTATTTTCCCTCAAATTAATCTGCCAATGATTTCCTAACGTTTATAGATCGTGTGTCTGCAGTCATTTAATATCCACCTCTTCTTCCATGAACAAGTGATATTGGAGTGAGCATATCCACTTGACACTAGTGTGAAGCCCTAACTGAAGCACCAGAAGAGAATACTCTAAAGGACCTGCGCCTCTACACCCACTATACTAACATATATGTCACAAAATGATTTGCCTTATGTTTTCTAACCATATATTGTTGTCACACTGTTTAGTAATGTTATTGTTGGACTATACATATCTAGGTTGATCATACCATTGATTATTGTATTAAGTTTGTGACTCTTGGATCTCAGAAGGTAAAAAAGTCTGTACAAACTAACGGAAGGCTGCACACGGGTTCAAATGAGTAACACAGGTTTAATGGTAAAATAAAACCAAGACAGCCATAAACAGGTAGGTAGGCTGACGCGTTTCACGCCCCCTAGTTGCGCTTCATCAGAGACCAATAAACCTGTGTTACTCATTTGAACCCGTGTGCAGCCTTCCGTTTGTTTGTATTGCTTTGGGCGGATGGTTCCCGCACCCCTGGGCTTTTTACCTTGCTGTGATTGAATTCTGGCGGCTGTGGCACACTGCGCTTGTTGGTGGATGACGTCATCAACTCACGACACATCGTTTGAGGGACCGCAAGCTGTAGCGGCTGTTATTGCACTTTAAAAACGTCTGTACCTATGTTTCTTAAACCTCAAAAATATAATAAAAAAAAAAAATGTGCTTCAATAGCTTGGAAATGTCAACATCAACATGGTCTTAAACTTAGCAGAGCTGAAATGAATAGAGAGATACATATCTCTTAAACCCAGAAGAGGAGAAGAAACCTCTGATGTTACATATATCTTATTATTCAGGGAAAACACTGAAGGGTCCAGAAACAATTTTACCATTCAAACCCTAGTTGTAATAAGCGGTTAGGACTGAGACCTCTTGCAACAACTGAAGGCTGGAAAACAATATAAAACTTTGGACTAAAAGATAAACCCCATTAACAAAAACAATGAAAGGAATAAAAGGGGAAAACATAATTTATGTAAGAACTTACCTGATAAATTCATTTCTTTCATATTAGCAAGAGTCCATGAGCTAGTGACGTATGGGATATACATTCCTACCAGGAGGGGCAAAGTTTCCCAAACCTCAAAATGCCTATAAATACACCCCTCACCACACCCACAAATCAGTTTAACGAATAGCCAAGAAGTGGGGTGATAAGAAAAAAGTGCGAAGCATAAATATAAGGAATTGGAATAATTGTGCTTTATACAAAAAAATCATAACCACCACAAAAAAGGGGTGGGCCTCATGGACTCTTGCTAATATAAAAGAAATGAATTTATCAGGTAAGTTCTTACATAAATTATGTTTTCTTTCATGTAATTAGCAAGAGTCCATGAGCTAGTGACGTATGGGATAATGACTAGCCAAGATGTGGATCTTCCACGCAAGAGTCACTAGAGAGGGAGGGATAAAATAAAGACAGCCAATTCCGCTGAAAAAAATCCACACCCAAAAATAAAGTTTAAATCTTATAAAGAAAAAAACTGAAAATATAAGCAGAAGATTCAAACTGAAACAGCTGCCTGAAGTACTTTTCTACCAAAGACAGCTTCAGAAGAAGAAAACACATCAAAATGGTAGAATTTAGTAAAAGTATGCAAAGAAGACCAAGTTGCTGCTTTGCAAATCTGATCAACCGAAGCTTCATTCCTAAACACCCAGGAAGTAGAAACTGACCTAGTAGAATGAGCTGTAATCCTTTGAGGCGGAGTTCTACCCGACTCGACATAAGCATGATGAATTAAAGATTTCAACCAAGATGCCAAAGAAATGGCAGATGCCTTCTGACCTTTCCTAGAACCGGAAAAGATAACAAATAGACTAGAAGTCTTTCGGAAATTCTTAGTAGCTTCAACATAATATTTCAAAGCTCTAACTACATCCAAAGAATGCAATGATTTCTCCTTAGAATTCTTAGGATTAGGACATAATGAAGGAACCACAATTTCTCTACTAATGTTGTTGGAATTCACAACCTTAGGTAAAAATTTAAAAGAAGTTCGCAACACCGCCTTATCCTGGTGAAAAATCAGAAAAGGAGACTCACAAGAAAGAGCAGATAATTCAGAAACTCTTCTGGCAGAAGAGATGGCCAAAAGGAACAAAACTTTCCAAGAAAGTAATTTAATGTCCAATGAATGCATAGGTTCAAACGGAGGAGCTTGAAGAGCCCCCAGGATCAAATTCAAACTCCAAGGAGGAGAAATTGACTTAATGACAGGTTTTATACGAACCAAAGCTTGTACAAAACAATGAATATCAGGAAGATTAGCAATCTTTCTGTGAAAAAGAACAGAAAGAGCAGAGATTTGTCCTTTCAAGGAACTTGCAGACAAACCTTTATCCAAACCATCCTGAAGAAACTGTAATATTCTCGGAATTCTAAAAGAATGCCAGGAAAAATGATGAGAAAGACACCAAGAAATATAAGTCTTCCAGACTCTATAATATATCTCCCTAGATACAGATTTACGAGCCTGTAACATAGTATTAATCACAGAGTCAGAGAAACCTCTTTGACTAAGAATCAAGCGTTCAATCTCCATACCTTTAAATTTAAGGATTTGAGATCCTGATGGAAAAAAGGACCTTGCGACAGAAGGTCTGGCCTTAACGGAAGAGTCCACGGTTGGCAAGAGGCCATCCGGACAAGATCCGCATACCAAAACCTGTGAGGCCATGCTGGAGCTACCAGCAGAACAAACGAGCATTCCTTCAGAATCTTGGAGATTACTCTTGGAAGAAGAACTAGAGGCGGAAAGATATAGGCAGGATGATACTTCCAAGGAAGTGACAATGCATCCACTGCTTCCGCTTGAGGATCCCTGGATCTGGACAGATACCTGGGAAGTTTCTTGTTTAGATGAGAGGCCATCAGATCTATTTCTGGAAGTCCCCACCTTTGAACAATCTGAAGAAATACCTCTGGGTGAAGAGACCATTCGCCCGGATGTAACGTTTGGCGACTGAGATAATCCGCTTCCCAATTGTCTATACCTGGGATATGAACCGCAGAAACTAGACAGGAGCTGGATTCCGCCCATACCAGAATTTGAGATACTTCTTTCATAGCCAGAGGACTGTGAGTCCCTCCTTGATGATTGATGTATGCCACAGTTGTGACATTGTCTGTCTGAAAACAAATGAACGATTCTCTCTTTTTAGAAGAGGCCAAAACTGAAGAGCTCTGAAAATTGCACGGAGTTCCAAAATATTGATCGGTAATCTCACCTCCTCAGATTCCCAAACCCCTTGTGCTGTCAGAGACCCCCACACAGCTCCCCAACCTGTAAGACTTGCATCTGTTGAAATTACAGTCCAGGTCGGAAGAACAAAAGAAGCCCCCTGAACTAAACGATGGTGATCTGTCCACCACGTCAGAGAGTGTCGTACAATCGGTTTTAAAGATATTAATTGAGATATCTTTGTGTAATCCCTGCACCACTGGTTCAGCATACAGAGCTGAAGAGGTCGCATGTGAAAACGAGCAAAGGGGATCGCGTCCGATGCAGCAGTCATAAGACCTAGAATTTCCATGCATAAGGCTACCGAAGGGAATGATTGAGACTGAAGGTTTCGACAAGCTGAAACCAATTTTAGACGTCTCTTGTCTGTCAAAGATAGAGTCATGGACACTGAATCTATCTGGAAACCTAAAAAGGTTACCTGTGTCTGAGGAATCAATGAACTTTTTGGTAAATTGATCCTCCAACCATGATGTTGAAGAAACACCACAAGTCGATTCGTATGAGATTCTGCTAAATGTGAAGACTGAGCAAGTACCAAGATATCGTCCAAATAAGGAAATACCACAATACCCTGTTCTCTGATTACAGACAGAAGGGCACCGAGAACCTTTGTAAAAATTCTTGGAGCTGTAGCTAGGCCAAACGGCAGAGCCACAAACTGGTAATGCTTGTCTAGGAAAGAGAATCTCAGAAACTGATAGTGATCTGGATGAATCGGAATATGCAGATATGCATCCTGTAAATCTATTGTAGACATATAATGCCCTTGCTGAACAAAAGGCAGGATAGTCCTTATAGTTACCATTTTGAATGTTGGTATCCTTACATAACGATTCAAAATTTTTAGATCCAGAACTGGTCTGAAGGAATTCTCCTTCTTTGGTACAATGAAGAGATTTGAATAAAACCCCAGTCCCTGTTCCAGAACTGGAACTGGCATAATTACTCCAGCCAACTCTAGATCTGAAACACATTTCAGAAATGCTTGAGCCTTCGCTGGGTTTACTGGGACACAGGAAAGAAAAAATCTCTTTGCAGGAGGCCTTATCTTGAAGCCAATTCTGTACCCTTCTGAAACAATCTTCTGAATCCAAAGATTGTGAACGGAATTGATCCAAATTTCTTTGAAAAAACGTAATCTGCCCCCTACCAGCTGAGCTGGAATGAGGTTTAGCACCAAAAATGACATCCACATTATTTGGCGCCTAAATGCTTTTGGCGCCAAAAATGACGCCACATCCGGAACGCCGAAACTTTTGGCGCAAAAGAACGTCAAAAATGACGCAACTTCCGGCGACACGTATGACGCCGGAAACAGAAAAAAAAAATTTGAGCCAAAAAAGTCCGCGCCAAGAATGACGCAATAAAATGAAGCATTTTCAGCCCCCGCGAGCCTAACAGCCCACAGGGAAAAAGTCAAATTTTAAGGTAAGAAAAAAATTGATTTATTCATATGCATTATCCCAAATATGAAATTGACTGTCTGAAATAAGGAATGTTGAACATCCTGAGTCAAGGCAAATAAATGTTTGAATACATATATTTAGAACTTTATAAAAAAGTGCCCAACCATAGCTTAGAGTCTCACAGAAAATAAGACTTACTTACCCCAGGACACTCATCTACATGTTGTAGAAAGCCAAACCAGTACTGAAACGAAAATCAGCAGAGGTAATGGTGTATATATATATATATATATATATATATATATATATATATATATATATAAGAGTATATTGTCGATCTGAAAAGGGAGGTAAGAGATGAATCTCTACGACCGATAACAGAGAACCTATGAAATAGACCCCGTAGAAGGAGATCATTGAATTCAAATAGGCAATACTCTCCTCACATCCCTCTGACATTCACTGCACGCTGAGAGGAAAACCGTGCTCCAACCTGCTGCGGAGCGCATATCAACGTAGAATCTAGCACAAACTTACTTCACCACCTCCATAGGAGGCAAAGTTTGTAAAACTGATTTCTGGGTGTGGTGAGGGGTGTATTTATAGGCATTTTGAGGTTTGGGAAACTTTGCCCCTCCTGGTAGGAATGCATATCCCATATGTCACTAGCTCATGGACTCTTGCTAATTACATGAAAGAAAGGAAAGATTCTTAGTGGCAAAACTAAGAGAACATTCAGTCACTATCCAAAAAAAAAAAACCCACCAATGCACATGCATAACCTGCAAAGGCAAAGCATGGAAAACTAATCCCCTAGACCAAGGGCAGCTAGCCTATGGTGAGAGTGTCCTGGGTGCACTTGCTGTTTGGATTTATTGGCTGTATTTGCAGTGCTTAAATGGAAAGGAAAATACAGGTAGTGTAAAATTATATAACATAGTAGATGAGGTTGAATACAAATCTTAATATACTTGCAAGAAAAGCAAAAGCAGTTGAGCTTAAATTAAAGCATTTAAAAAAGGTGACCCATTTAACACGAGCAATCATATCCTTGAATTCTGCTTCTATAAATGTATCTAAATCATTTTTGTAATGTATCTAAGGTATTGGCATTTACTACCTCCTTAAGTAATAAGTTCCATAATTTTATTGCCTATTTAGCTTGTTATGTTTTACTACTCCCAAATACCTTTCCTCCTCGTGTTTTGCCAAGTCTAGTCCCATTTAAATAATAGGTTGCCTGCTTATTTTTACTTCCAAAAATGTAGAACCTTATATTTTCCAGTATTAATGAAAAAATATTATATTTCAATTATTATTATAAATGATATTTACTTCCTTTTTAGTTATCTTTTTTTTTTTTTTTTTTTAAAAAGCAGATTTGTAGACTCAGGAGCATGCACATATTTGCAGAACTACATAGCAGCATATTTGAAAGAATGCTACACATTTTTAAAAGCCCAGGATGGCAGCACCTTTTCTTGTCATGTAGCGCTTCACACACATGCATGCTACCTAGATATGCTCTTCAACGTAGAATAGCATAATTTAGATAAATGTATCTAAATCATTTTTGTAATGTATCTAAGGTATTGGCATTTACTACCTCCTTAAGTAATAAGTTCCATAATTTTATTGCCTATTTAGCTTGTTATGTTTTACTACTCCCAAATACCTTTCCTCCTCCTGTTTTGCCAAGTCTAGTCCCATTTAAATAATAGGTTGCCTGCTTATTTTTACTTCCAAAAATGTAGAACCTTATATTTTCCAGTATTAATGAAAAAATATTATATTTCAATTATTATTATAAATGATATTTACTTCCTTTTTAGTTACCTTTTTTTTTTTTTTTTTTTTAAAAAGCAGATTTGTAGACTCAGGAGCATGCACATATTTGCAGAACTACATAGCAGCATATTTGAAAGAATGCTACACATTTTTAAAAGCCCAGGATGGCAGCACCTTTTCTTGTCATGTAGCGCTTCACACACATGCATGCTACCTAGATATGCTCTTCAACGTAGAATAGCATAATAATTAAGCAAATTTAAGTAAATTGTACTTTAACTGCATGCTCTGTCTGAATTATGAAAAATATTTTGGGTTTAATGTAACTAATTAAGGAATTTTCTTATTACAACATGTTATATATCAGTAATTAATCTTTAACTGTGTATATATATATATATATATATATATATATATATATATATATATATATATATATATATATGAGAAAAACATTATATCATCCAGCAGCTCCAGAAAAAAAAAAAGAGAAATACTGTGAAAAGTCTTTTTTTTTTTCCTTAAAAGCAAGAATAAATTTTATTTTCAAAAATGTTTAAAAAGAAGCATGTAAAAACATGTAAACCATGTAGGCTAGTCGCAGGCCTGCAACAAGGTGTTCAGAACCCAACGCCAAACATGTTTCGGGCCAAGCTTCAGCCCTTGTTCACTGGTATGATTTGGGTTTACACCTGCTAGTGCTATTTAAAGATAAGGTACTTAAAATGATTGCAGGCACCTGTACAATGTTAACTCTTTGTAAAATCTTAAACATATAGCAGTAAGAAATACTAGTACATTTTACCTTATATCTGTAACTTTTTAAATTCAAAGGATGTTTTCAAGCAATATTTCAATTAAATTTAGAATATTATATTTTATATATATTGTGTGAAGTATACTCTCTAACACATTTTGTAAAGTCAGTAAAATAAATCTACATCCATAATTGAATTTAGACCAGAGGGGTGTTTTGTCTGTAAATTGAAGATCCAAAACACTTCTCTCTGGTCCAAACGCCTTTCCCTGTCTCCCCCTCTCCTATGCCTTGGTATGTGATCTATGCCTTGTACTGTTAATAGGGATTCATTTGAATTGTGTTCCTGTCTAAAGTGCTTTGCTATGGGAGTTGTACTGTCAGAATTTCCTATATCCCTCAAATGTTGCAGCACTCTATCACGTAGGGCACGTTTCGTGCGCCCTACGTATTGCTTTTTGCATCCTTGACATGTCAGGAGATAAATAACATGTGTGGTATTACATGTGATTCTGTAACGTATGTCAAATTCTTTGCCTGTTGTACTAGATTTAAATTTTATTCCTTGTTCTATGTGTAGGCAAGTTTTACAAATTTTACCATTATATTTGTTACAACCTAGTCTTTGAGTTAACCATGTCTGTTTACTGTTGCTAGGCAACATTGACGGAGCAAGAATGTTACCTAAAGTTTTTGCTCTACAAGCTGAAAAGAAGCAACCTTCATTAACAATTTTCTTTAATTTAGTGTCACTTTCTAAGATGGGTAAGCAACCACGTACAATATCACAAATTTTGTTAAAATCTCTACTGTAATTTGTGATAAAAGTGGGCTTGTTATGTTGTCTTTGTTTTTTTGGTGTGTCTTTGTATATCAAATCATCTCTGTTAAATATATATATATATATATATCCCACAGGTGTAAAAATAAATAGGTTCTTAAAATGGAACCAAGGGTACTTAAAAGATTCTCCACCCCTGCCCTAGAAAGGTTACACTTTTTTTTTTTTAAAGAAAACATTACGAAGAGGAATCAATCACTGAAGAAATAATCCTAGACAGATTATGAGGGGGAATACGACACATGTAAACCCCCAGGCTGATCCTCTTATACGTGAAAAAAACAGGAAAAGCCTGCAAGTGCACCGAATCTTTTGAAACACTCAAAAGCACAAAATTATTTCTGCTCTTACTACATATACCATGGGCACTAGGGGCTTAGAACTCTGCCTTCCTCCATAAGTAGATAAAACCATCAGGACAAGTATGCTCTTGTACAAAAACATAATTTATGTAAGAACTTACCTGATAAATTCATTTCTTTCATATTAGCAAGAGTCCATGAGCTAGTGACGTATGGGATATACATTCCTACCAGGAGGGGCAAAGTTTCCCAAACCTCAAAATGCCTATAAATACACCCCTCACCACACCCACAATTCAGTTTAACGAATAGCCAAGAAGTGGGGTGATAAAAAAGTGCGAAAGCATATAAAATAAGGAATTGGAATAATTGTGCTTTATACAAAATCATAACCACCACAAAAAAAGGGCGGGCCTCATGGACTCTTGCTAATATGAAAGAAATGAATTTATCAGGTAAGTTCTTACATAAATTATGTTTTCTTTCATGTAATTAGCAAGAGTCCATGAGCTAGTGACGTATGGGATAATGACTACCCAAGATGTGGATCTTTCCACACAAGAGTCACTAGAGAGGGAGGGATAAAATAAAGACAGCCAATTCCTGCTGAAAACAATCCACACCCAAAATAAAGTTTAACGAAAAACATAAGCAGAAGATTCAAACTGAAATCGCTGCCTGAAGTACTTTTCTACCAAAAACTGCTTCAGAAGAAGAAAATACATCAAAATGGTAGAATTTAGTAAAAGTATGCAAAGAGGACCAAGTTGCTGCTTTGCAAATCTGGTCAACCGAAGCTTCATTCCTAAATGCCCAGGAAGTAGAAATTGACCTAGTAGAATGAGCTGTAATTCTCTGAGGCGGAGTTTTACCCGACTCAACATAGGCAAGATGAATTAAAGATTTCAACCAAGATGCCAAAGAAATGGCAGAAGCTTTCTGGCCTTTTCTAGAACCGGAAAAGATAACAAATAGACTAGAAGTCTTACGGAAAGATTTCGTAGCTTCAACATAATATTTCAAAGCTCTAACAACATCCAAAGAATGCAACGATTTCTCCTTAGAATTCTTAGGATTAGGACATAATGAAGGAACCACAATTTCTCTACTAATGTTGTTGGAATTCACAACTTTAGGTAAAAATTCAAAAGAAGTTCGCAACACCGCCTTACCCTGATGAAAAATCAGAAAAGGAGACTCACAAGAAAGAGCAGATAATTCAGAAACTCTTCTGGCAGAAGAGATGGCCAAAAGGAACAAAACTTTCCAAGAAAGTAATTTAATGTCCAATGAATGCATAGGTTCAAACGGAGGAGCTTGAAGAGCTCCCAGAACCAAATTCAAACTCCAAGGAGGAGAAATTGACTTAATGACAGGTTTTATACGAACCAAAGCTTGTACAAAACAATGAAAATCAGGAAGAATAGCAATCTTTCTGTGAAAAAGAACAGAAAGAGCAGAGATTTGTCCTTTCAAAGAACTTGCGGACAAACCCTTATCTAGACCATCCTGAAGAAACTGTAAAATTCTCGGTATTCTAAAAGAATGCCAAGAAAAATTATGAGAAAGACACCAAGAAATATAAGTCTTCCAGACTCTAATATATCTCTCGAGATACAGATTTACGAGCCTGTAACATAGTATTAATCACAGAGTCAGAGAAACCTCTTTGACCAAGAATCAAGCGTTCAATCTCCATACCTTTAAATTTAAGGATTTCAGATCCTGATGGAAAAAAGGACCTTGTGACAGAAGGTCTGGTCTTAACGGAAGAGTCCACGGTTGGCAAGAGGCCATCCGGACAAGATCCGCATACCAAAACCTGTGAGGCCATGCCGGAGCTACCAGCAGAACAAACGAGCATTCCTTCAGAATCTTGGAGATTACTCTTGGAAGAAGAACTAGAGGCGGAAAGATATAGGCAGGATGATACTTCCAAGGAAGTGATAATGCATCCACTGCCTCCGCCTGAGGATCCCGGGATCTGGACAGATACCTGGGAAGTTTCTTGTTTAGATGGGACGCCATCAGATCTATTTCTGGAAGTTCCCACATTTGAACTATCTGAAGAAATACCTCTGGGTGAAGAGACCATTCGCCCGGATGCAACGTTTGGCGACTGAGATAATCCGCTTCCCAATTGTCTATACCTGGGATATGAACCGCAGAGATTAGACAGGAGCTGGATTCCGCCCAAACCAAAATTCGAGATACTTCTTTCATAGCCAGAGGACTGTGAGTCCCTCCTTGATGATTGATGTATGCCACAGTTGTGACATTGTCTGTCTGAAAACAAATGAACGATTCTCTCTTCAGAAGAGGCCAAAACTGAAGAGCTCTGAAAATTGCACGGAGTTCCAAAATATTGATCGGTAATCTCACCTCCTGAGATTCCCAAACTCCTTGTGCCGTCAGAGATCCCCACACAGCTCCCCAACCTGTGAGACTTGCATCTGTTGAAATTACAGTCCAGGTCGGAAGCACAAAAGAAGCCCCCTGAATTAAACGATAGTGATCTGTCCACCATGTAAGAGAGTGTCGAACAATCGGTTTTAAAGATATTGTTTGAGATATCTTCGTGTAATCCTTGCACCATTGCTTCAGCATACAGAGCTGAAGAGGTCGCATGTGAAAACGAGCAAAGGGGATCGCGTCCGATGCAGCAGTCATAAGACCTAGAATTTCCATGCATAAGGCTACCGAAGGGAATGATTGTGACTGAAGGTTTCGACAAGCTGCAATCAATTTTAGACGTCTCTTGTCTGTTAAAGACAGAGTCATGGACACTGAATCCATCTGGAAACCCAGAAAGGTTACCCTTGTCTGAGGAATCAAAGAACTTTTTGGTAAATTGATCCTCCAACCATGATCTTGAAGAAACAACACAAGTCGATTCGTATGAGATTCTGCTAAATGTAAAGACTGAGCAAGTACCAAGATATCGTCCAAATAAGGAAATACCACAATACCCTGTTCTCTGATTACAGACAGAAGGACACCGAGAACTTTTGTAAAAATTCTTGGAGCTGTAGCTAGGCCAAACGGCAGAGCCACAAACTGGTAATGCTTGTCCAGAAAAGAGAATCTCAGGAACTGATAATGATCTGGATGAATCGGAATATGCAGATATGCATCCTGTAAATCTATTGTGGACATATAATTCCCTTGCTGAACAAAAGGCAAGATAGTCCTTACAGTTACCATCTTGAACGTTGGTATCCTTACATAACGATTCAATATTTTTAGATCCAGAACTGGTCTGAAGGAATTCTCCTTCTTTGGTACAATGAAGAGATTTGAATAAAACCCCATCCCCTGTTCCGGAACTGGAACTGGCATAATTACTCCAGTCAACTCTAGATCTGAAACACATTTCAGAAATGCTTGAGCTTTTACTGGATTTACTGGGATACGGGAAAGAAAAAATCTCTTTGCAGGAGGTCTCATCTTGAAACCAATTCTGTACCCTTCTGAAACAATGCTCTGAATCCAAAGATTGTGAACAGAATTGATCCAAATTTCCTTGAAAAAACGTAACCTGCCCCCTACCAGCTGAGCTGGAATGAGGGCCGCACCTTCATGTGGACTTAGAAGCAGGCTTTGCCTTTCTAGCTGGCTTGGATTTATTCCAGACTGGAGATGGTTTCCAAACTGAAACTGCTCCTGAGGATGAAGGATCAGGCTTTTGTTCTTTGTTGAAACGAAAGGAACGAAAACGATTATTAGCCCTGTTTTTACCTTTAGATTTTTTATCCTGTGGTAAAAAAGTTCCTTTCCCACCAGTAACAGTTGAAATAATGGAATCCAACTGAGAACCAAATAATTTGTTACCCTGGAAAGAAATGGAAAGTAAAGTTGATTTAGAAGCCATATCAGCATTCCAAGTTTTAAGCCATAAAGCTCTCCTAGCTAAAATAGCTAGAGACATAAACCTGACATCAACTCTGATAATATCAAAAATGGCATCACAGATAAAATTATTAGCATGCTGAAGAAGAATAATAATATCATGAGAATCACGATGTGTTACTTGTTGCGCTAAAGTTTCCAACCAAAAAGTTGAAGCTGCAGCAACATCAGCCAAAGATATAGCAGGTCTAAGAAGATTACCTGAACACAGATAAGCTTTTCTTAGAAAGGATTCAATTTTCCTATCTAGAGGATCCTTAAACGAAGTACCATCTGACGTAGGAATAGTAGTACGTTTAGCAAGGGTAGAAATAGCCCCATCAACTTTAGGGATCTTGTCCCAAAATTCTAATCTGTCAGACGGCACAGGATATAAATGCTTAAAACGTTTAGAAGGAGTAAATGAATTACCCAATTTATCCCATTCTTTGGAAATTACTGCAGAAATAGCATTAGGAACAGGAAAAACTTCTGGAATAACCACAGGGGCTTTAAATACCTTATCCAAACGTTTAGAATTAGTATCAAGAGGACCAGAATCCTCTATTTCTAAAGCAATTAGTACTTCTTTAAGTAAAGAACGAATAAATTCCATTTTTTTTTTTTTTTTTTTTTTTTTTTCTTTTATTTTCCAAAAAAGCTTTATTTAGAATAATTAGGCATACACTTCATAAAAAGAAAGAACACAGCATGCAAGAAGAGTGGTACAGAGTTATGTTTCAACATGGCAATACGTTGTGCTAACAATATTAAATCATAAGTTATATACCATGTAGTATAATTATAACACATTAAAGTGCTCTCTTCACATCAGTGTATTCCTTATAGGACCCAAATTCTGTAGATGATTAGACCTCTCATGGGCCTTGAAATAGTTCTCTTGGATAAAATATTGGGCACATGTAAACATACAATCAAGGTTTAATAGGGAAAGGACAAAAAGAAAAAAAAAAAAAAAAAAAAAAAAAAAAAAAAGGGAAGGAAGGGTAACTAAAGGTATAACTAAGGGGGGAAGTCCTAACTGGGTTACTAATCAGGGGTATAACTGGTGATCGGGCATTCTAGGTCCATCAGAACAAATGGGTTATGTTCCCCAAATGCAGCCAGGTAACATGCATGTAATGATATGTAACCTTCATAATGGAATCTATCTCAGCAAGACTGACCTAAATAAAGAGATCCTCTAGGCGTATAGCGGGTGATGTCTAGTATGAAATATAAATTATTCTTTGTAAGGATGAGAATATACATATGTGTTTGTCATGGTTTGGCTAATGATAAATATGTAATGCCTCTGGGCATCGTGTCAGGGGATTGGTTAGTAGTGAGCTAGTTTCTACAAAAGATCTCACAGAGGTGATCATTCTAATGCTCAGGCTCATGAATAGCAATGCTATAGAGATAGAAATAATCCCCTGTCCTCTTAAGAGAGATCACCCTTAAATATAGACATAAAGAGTACAGGTAGTGGTGCCAGACATAATAATTCGACACTTTGACTGACAGGTTTTAGGTATTAATACAGTGGAATGTTGCTACTTATGATGAATCCCTACAAATCCATCTCACCCCTTAGAGAAATCACCCGCTCTGGCTAATCAACAAATAAACAGTCAACTAGAAAGAAGTAACAGTTTGTATATCAAATGCTGAACCTTAATAAGTGAAGCGTCTCTTACAGAGAAAACCAGCACAGCTCAGTCCTGTTAATGAAGTGTTCAAAGCTATCCCTTCTCCGCATATGAAATACAGGCATCCCCGGGAAGGTAGATTTTAGTCTCTCCAAATGTTTGTTTTTGTTGCCTCTTACATGTGGGGCGTAGCAGATAGCCGGAAGACCTTTTCGTGTGCTCCGGCTGAGAGTCGGATAATAGTAGAGACCAGTGGAGTGTGTTTTTCAGGGGGAATCCCGCTGGCTCTAGATCCGATGGCTTCTGAGTAATTTCCTGAGTTAGAGCCTTGACAGTCTCTTGAATGCTCCGGTGCGACAGAGGGGAATCAAGTATGAGTGTTTGTTGATCTCTCCGGTATGCGATACAGCTGACAAGTTGCTTCACGAGTGTCGGATTCCTTCTTGATTGTATTGTAGGCGCTTGTGTAACATATTTTGTTGGAACCTTCTTTTTCAGTTGCTTTGCCGGTTGCAGAGGGCACAAGAGAGGTTCAGTGTCTATGGGATACCTCGAGCTGGTAGGTTCCACTGAGTTCCCCACTGCCTTCTCTCTATGGTGCAGGAGGTGCAGTAGGCGATCGTATGGTGCGTTATCCGCCATCTTGTTGAGCAACTTTTCTATTCTCTCCCATCTGATATCTGCCTGCTGAAAACAATCTTCTCCCGCCAAGTGTTCCATTTCCATCATCTTAGGAGTGATCTCTGGGGCAGGCAGTTCGTTGCAGACCTAATCGCCCTTCTCACCTCAATAAATGAGTTCTATCTCCCAGTTAGGAGCAAATACCTCGGATATACCGAGGGGGAAGCGCCGCCTTTAGTGAGCCGCCGCTCCAGGCCCTTAATGTCCGATCCAGAAAACTGACGTCAAATTTACAGCACAAAAGTCAGTGATAAGTACCCAGAGGGGTCAGTGAATAATAAGGTTGTATTTTTCCCCGGTTTTGGCTGTGCAAAGGTGCCTAAAATCGGCGGATTTTCAGCTATTCGGTCAGAGCTCTTGGATAGTGCGACCATCTAGGATCGCTGTTAGGACACGCCCCCGAATAAATTCCATTTTAAATAAATATGAAGATTTATCAGCATCAACCTCTGAGACAGAATCCTCTGAACCAGAGGAGTCATCAGAATCAGAATGATGATGTTCATTTAAAAATTCATCTGTAGGGAGAGAAGTTTTAAAAGATTTTTTACGTTTACTAGAAGGAGAAATAACAGACATAGCCTTCTTTATGGATTCAGAAACAAAATCTCTTATATTATCAGGAACATTCTGCACCTTAGATGTTGAAGGAACTGCAACAGGCAATGGTACTTTACTAAAGGAAATATTATCTGCTTTAACCTCTTAAGGACATATGACGGAATTTTTCCGTCATAAAACAATTGAGCAAACTGAAAGCTGTGTCCTTAAAGGGTTAACAAGTTTGTCATGACAATCAATACAAACAACAGCTGGAGGAATAGCTACCAAAAGTTTACAGCAGATACACTTAGCTTTGGTAGATTCAGCACTAGACAGCGATTTTCCTGTAGTATCTTCTGACTCAGATGCAACGTGGGACATCTTGCAATATGTAAGAGAAAAAACAACATATAAAGCAAAATTGATCAAATTCCTTAAATGACAGTTTCAGGAATGGGAAAAAATGCCAAAGAACAAGCTTCTAGCAACCAGAAGCAATGAAAAATGAGACTAAAATAATGTGGAGACAAAAGCGACGCCCATATTTTTTCGCGCCAAATAAGACGCCCACATTATTTGGCGCCTAAATGCTTTTGGCGCCAAAAATGACGCCACATCCGGAACGCCGACATTTTTGGCGCAAAATAACGTCAAAAAAATGACGCAACTTCCGGCGACACGTATGACGCCGGAAACGGAAATAGAATTTTTGCGCCAAAAGAGTCCGCGCCAAGAATGACGCAATAAAATGAAGCATTTTCAGCCCCCGCGAGCCTAACGGCCCACAGGGAAAAAAAGTCAAATTTTTAAGGTAAGAAAAATGATTGATTCAAATGCATTATCCCAAATATGAAACTGACTGTCTGAAAATAAGGAAAGTTGAACATTCTGAGTCAAGGCAAATAAATGTTTGAATACATATATTTAGAACTTTATAAATAAAGTGCCCAACCATAGCTTAGAGTGTCACAGAAAATAAGATTTACTTACCCCAGGACACTCATCTACATGTTTGTAGAAAGCCAAACCAGTACTGAAACGAGAATCAGCAGAGGTAATGGTATATATAAGAGTATATCGTCGATCTGAAAAGGGAGGTAAGAGATGAATCTCTACGACCGATAACAGAGAACCTATGAAATAGACCCCGTAGAAGGAGATCGCTGCATTCAAATAGGCAATACTCTCCTCACATCCCTCTGACATTCACTGCACGCTGAGAGGAAAACCGGGCTCCAACTTGCTGCGGAGCGCATATCAACGTAGAATCTAGCACAAACTTACTTCACCACCTCCATCGGAGGCAAAGTTTGTAAAACTGAATTGTGGGTGTGGTGAGGGGTGTATTTATAGGCATTTTGAGGTTTGGGAAACTTTGCCCCTCCTGGTAGGAATGTATATCCCATACGTCACTAGCTCATGGACTCTTGCTAATTACATGAAAGAAATATATATATATAATTTATTTTTTTTATTTTTTTTAAATTTTAGGTTTGAGTTAAGGCATATAAACAAAATACCATATTAAAAAAAATATTATTTTACAATATCTAATGCTTAATATATTCCACAATGATCAATTTAAAAGTTAAATAAAAATTGATACTATCAATGGTACAAAAAAAAAAAATTAAAAAGGGAGCATTAGAAATTAATGTCAAACAACATACCAAAAACTTGCCAGAAAAACTATAGACCTTCCAATAAAATCAGGTTGTCACTTTTGGACCTCATATACTTAGAGGAATTACAATAATAGAAGGCATCCTGAAATAAAGGAGACCACTCATTGGCCTCACGTGATGAACCTCAGTTTTATAATGTTTTAGAAAAATAAGATTTTGGGTCACTTCTGAAAAAAATGTGAAACAATATACGGTAGTTAACTTTAAGATAAATAACCTGCCAAGAATATAAAATAAGTCTACTTATATTTACAAGAACTAAAAAAAATAGTTACCCCCTACTAAAATATAGCAGACACTTATGGACCACTGAGAGCATGATAAAAAAATATATATATTGCGATAAGCAATCATAAAGTCTAGTGTTCATCTATTTAAGCAATATACTGTGTACGTACAAGGAAGCAAACCACTAAAGAATAAAACAGTAGTCAGTAGGGTAGTCTCATGAAACAAACTTGAAGACCATGCTGAGTAAAAAAATATTGCAGAGCTGGCAATCATTTAAAAGGTAGTACAAATGGGTTAGCATTTTCAGTAGGATCCGAATGTTACAAGCCTACCAAACAGATTCAAAGCCCTCTCACTCCAATCCTATCCTGTAGAGATGCCAGTAGTCATGGGAAAACCTAATCATTGATCCACGAAGATCAACACCAGATTTCCTCCACACAGTCAAGTAGGTAGATGCCTAGGTAGCATCAGATCCGTGGTCTCATGCTTAACCTCACATTGACTCATCTGAAATGGCCACTGATGTTAGACCGCTCCTTTGCTCATTGATCCCAAGGTGGGCTCCCGTTTAAGTTAGAGGCCAGCCGCACCTCCCCAGGATGTAATCAGTGATCTCCACAAACAGTGTTGCATCATCTGTTTGACCAGGATGTTCTCTCCATAGTAAGAGTGTTGACTGATTACCAGAGACCTTTCCTTGCTCTTTGGTGGTCATTCCAGGGTACTCCAATAATTCTGGTTGTTGGTACTGTAAGGCAGTTGCATTTATGACAGGCTCTAGTGTATGTAGCTTTCTTGACTGTGCAGCAAGTGAGATTGCATCAGTAAGACTTGAACGTTGGGGAATACCCAGTCTACTGAGGGCCCTCAAAAACCTCAGTGTTCCAGTCTGGAAGACTCTTTTGGTGTATAATAAAAATATTGCCCATTGTATCAAAGTGTCTTCTCTCTCAGAGTATAATTATGTGCTGGATGGCATCCAAAAAAACTAGATTACATGACTGAAAGTAGATTCATTAGCTAGAGCTCCCAGTTTAGTGGCCATTTTCGGCCATAGTCCGGACACGCCTCCTGCACAAAAATTCTTAACAGCTAAATATAGACTAATATGAGCTGTGGATGTTATGAGGGAAAAGTTAACAAAAGACCTAGTGCAGGAGCTGAAAACTACCATGCAACACTAGACACAGAGGTTGGCACATTGCAGGGATTGAAAATGCTACTTGCTCATAAACATATACAATTGTCAAAAGACAGAAAACCCATATATATAGCAAAAATAGCACAAACTTCAAAATTTGGCAAAAAGTGCACATCCCAAATGATAAGTAAACGTGTGGCAGTGGGAGGGGGGGGGGGGTTAAAATTTGTATAAAATGTTGTGTACGCATACATAAAAACCGAAAGAAAAACTTGCGCCATAACAGAATGCAAAAAGGATTTAAATTCTATGTCAGTTCTGAAACTCAGAAATCAAAGCCTAATATTAAACATCATACTTGATCTCAAGAAGCTGTACCATTTACACATGGCTATAGTGCACAATGGGACAAGCTATGATCCACTGAATCATCATCTGACACATTTACATTCTTGCAAGATCATGCTGAAGACCAATAGCCGGAAATATTCCATAAATCCCTGAGAGGTCTCTATAGAGGATACTCCCACATGTCAAGGGGCCTTAAATAATGGACAGACCTGGAAGCGGATATAAAGGTAGTTGGACCCTTGCAGTTGCAAGCATGCTATACCAAGAAGGGTCAAATTTCTGCTTTAGAGCCAGAAAAAATGCTGCCTTTTTTCCCCCTGGATAGAAATCTGCAGTCAAATTACAGTCACTACTTTTCTAATCTGGTGTCTGTGATATTATATGCAAAACTTCACTCTGCCTAAAGCTTTGGGTACATTTGAATAATGAAATTGAGGATATTGTTGGTTTGTTTAAGATAAAACCGATTTAAGCTGCACATTTTCCACCTGTCACGAAGCTCACACTATGCTACACCTTTTAACCACAAGTTTTTGTTTGTTTTCTTTAAGTAATCCAATGAAAGTTTAATCAAATTACTTTACTATTGCACAGATTGAGTTACTGGCATCAGTATGCATAAGTATTTTACTACTAAAAAAAAAAAAGCAACCCAGAGTCTATTTCCCCCTTATGTGTTACATTTTATGATATAGGCTTGTGCCTCTCACGTTATCTTTATTTACTATGTGCCAGTAGATTCTGCAGCGCTATAAAAAGAGCAAATAAAGACGAGAGGGAAGGCGGAATGGGACATAATGACAGAACCCTGCTCCCTAGAGTATATATATATATATATAAATAAAATCTAGGGAGCAGAGTTCTGTCATTCTGTCCCATTCCGCCTTCCCTATCTTGTCTTTATTGTGCACCTTTTCTATCTCTGTTGACGGCATCACCATGCTGCCTCAGAGATACACTTGACTCAAATCTATCCTTCGTCCCCCACATCCATTCGCTTTCTTCACCCTGCCGCAACCATGTACGCAATATTTCCAAGATTCGCCCTTTTCTGAGCACCAACACCACAAAGCAAATAATTCACTCCCTTATTATTTCCCGACTTGACTACTGCAATAAATTCCTTACTGGCCTTTCTCTTTCCCGCCTCTCCTCCCTTCAACCCATCCTAAATGCCTCTGCCAGGCTAATCCACCTTTCCCGTTGCTCTGTAACTGCTGCACCTCTCTGCGAGTCCCTTAATTGGTTCCCCATTCACAGCAGAATTAAAATCAACATTCTCACCCTTTCATACAAAGCTCTCACCAATGCCACTCCCCACTACCTATCCTCTATAATCAACAAGTATACTCCAGCCCGCCCACTAAGATCCAATAATGACCTGCTCCTTGCATCTTCGACTATCACCTCTTCCCATGCAAGACTGCAGGACTTCTCTCGTGCAGCACCTACCTTCTGGAACACTCTCCCTCGTCCTGTCAGGCATTCCCCTAATCTTTCTTCTTTTAAATGCTCCCTGAAGACTTTTTTGTTCAGAGAACCCTACCACCCAACTCAATAATAAATTAATTTCACTTACCTAACATTTCTCTCATCTAACTCTGCATTAACAGCTTTCTCAATCTTTACTGCAATCTAAAGTAGTGAGTGTACATCCTGTATAACAGCGTAAATTTGCTGTCCCCTCAAAATAACTCAACAC
Organism: Bombina bombina; assembly: GCF_027579735.1. NCBI lineage: Eukaryota > Metazoa > Chordata > Amphibia > Anura > Bombinatoridae > Bombina > Bombina bombina. The sequence goes on along the minus strand of NC_069500.1, from coordinate 583,055,976 downwards.
ACAGCCATTAATGTCTAAACCATTGGCAACAAAAGTGAGTACACCCATAAGTGGAAATGTCCAAATTGGGCCCAAAGTGTCAATATTTTGTGTGGCCACCATTATTTTTCAGCACTGCCTTAACCCCCTTGGGCATGGAGTTCACCAGAGCTTCATAGGTTGCCACTGGAGTTCTCTTGCACTCCTCCATGATGACATCACAGAGTTGGTGGATGTTAGAGACCTTGCGCTCCCCCACCTTCCGTTTGAGGATGCCCCACAGATGCTCAATAGGGTTTAGGTCTGGAGACATTCTTGGCCAGTCCATCACCTTTACTCTCAGCTTCTTTATATATAGGACATAGAGGAAGAATAAATGTAGCAGCAAAATTGTTTACAGAGAGAAATAGAGGGACCCACTGATGCTCCAAGGGGTGGAAAAAGTCAAATATTGCTTATGTGAAACATCTGGAAGGCCCGAACTTCCCTTTAAAAGGTAAATATACTAGGTTATCATAACTCCCAACATTCGTGGCTTTGGAATAAGGTACTCAGGAGGGTGATGTGGGCATCACTATTTTGTGTGTGGAGCAGTGTTGGGGTGGGTGGCATGGTGAGTGTGTCTGGGTGGTCAGTAGGTGTGTCTTAGCAGTTCAAGCGTGTTTTGAAATACTTAAGTCAAAAAAAGAAATTTTGACTTTCTACAGGATGCATTTGTTTAGCACTTCCTGTTCCCCATGTTATAATAGATACCTCTGATTGGAATGGGATAAGAGTGGGGAGGAAAATTAAAATCTAACTTTTATTTCAACACTTTAAAAATTACCACATACAAATTAAAAACACAAACTGAAATAGGACATAGCACTGAGAGGGAATAGGGAATTTGTTTCAATAACAATTCCTCAAAAATTGAGAAACTGAATTATTTTAACTTTGCTTCACTTAGATGTAGGACTTAGGTAGCATAGGTTTGTATAGAAAATAGTATTAGTTCATAAAAATCGTTTGTATATCTAAATACCCTTATAATCCAGATTGGAGAATTTATAATCAAGTACTATATTGGTGATACTGTTGCTTTGATAGGGTAGATTTTAACGAGTATTAATTGATGGTACTGTTCCTTTGAATGGAGTGAATTTTTGAAAATGTATTATTAGACTAATAGTCCTATTATATGTAAAGTGTCAGAATTCACTCTACAATTGTCTATTGTATCAGTACTTAAATAGTAATAGGTAGTTTATAGTTAAAATGGTCAAAATTAATATAGTGTGATATTAATGTATACATATTTATGTAAGAGATGTATTAGTATACACAGAATCTCCTTTAATGAGGTGGGTTTTAGCAAGTATTAACTAGTAGTACTGTCCCTTTAATTGGGTGAATTTTTGGAAATATATTTCTGGATTGTTAGTCCTATTGTATATCGAGTACCAAGAAACACTCTGCAGTTATCTATTGGATCCGTTCTTAAACAGTAATAGGTAATTTATGAATGAAATAGTCACCCTTGATATAATGTGATATTGGTGTATACTTATTGGTGCAAAAGCTGGGTTAATCAATATACTGTCTCTTTAACAGAATAATCTATACGATTGTTAAGAACTCTCAAATGTTATGAATATTTGCCTGCAGCGATGGTGCAGTTTTTCCATATTATTGTAAAAAGCAGTATTGATATATATACACTTTCTCTGACGCAATACTCCTTGAGAATATTACTTACTTATAAATATTATAGATACTTAAGTGCAGTAATGACACCTTTGATTTACTATTATTATAAGGTTAAATTTTTTGCCAGAGTATACGTAACTTTATAGGAAATAGAGAGAGGAAATATTGCTGTTAATACTAGCTTTAATGTAATCTTATCAGAATTTATTCCCACATACTAGCTGTAAATTTTTTTGAGTTAATCATCAGAACTAAGAGAGAGGGTAACTTTACGATTCTCTAAAGTAAAGTATCCTCATAGTTGGCCATTGATTAAATAATCGGTTTGAACAAGTGTATTCTTGTAATTTAAGCGTATAAATGTATTAAGGGCAGTCAGATTTTTATACAGTCAATAATGCCTAAGGTCTCTATCCGACTGTTATAGGCAGTATTGGTTAATGTGTGTTTTAGACTGCTTATAAATAGGATTCGCACTCCAAACCTAGTGCATTATCTTTGTATCGGTTAGATTGATTACTGAGAGTTAATAAATTGTTTCTGAGATAGTTTTAACTCTCTAAAAGTTCTATAGATACTGTGTCGAGCAAAAATGTGTAATTGTAGGATTCACACTTGAATACAGCCGATTTGTTTGTTATTAAATAGCTGCTAAATAATATCTTTACTCGTAGCTTTTGTTGTTCCAATATAGTATGCATTGTTAGGCTAACTGCTGATGAATTATAACATAACTAGCTTTGAATACGTATGGGTTTTTTTTGACAAGATTATTATATAACGGCAAGGAGACAGTTTGCAATTTCAACCGTCCGGATTAGCTTTCAACACCCATAAGGACACAAAAAGCCTGTATGCCAAGTGAATGCTATTTGTTTAAGTATTATTACGAGGTTTTAAGGAGTAAACCCTGAGTCCCAACTTCAGTGCTTGTTTTATATTATAAGATTATTCATTATCATTATGTCTCATTAATTTGCTAACTTTAAAAAAATCTAACAGGTTGAAAACACAACATCAACCTTTCCCTGACATGTTTCGCCGTTTACAATTCCGTTTTTTTCAAAAGGTGACGCGCGCCGGTGTCTGCTGGTGTTTCTAGGCTTGGCTCCACCCCTACACCAGATGACATCCAATCATGATCATCCTGGGTTTGATTGACGGATATTTGAATACATTGTAATTCAGAGCGTCAAATGGATACAGTTTTTAAAGGATTTAAATGCAATTTTTACGATACATTATGAGTCAAAGTGAACTTAGGAAAATACTGTTTGCTTGATTGGATATACTTCATATTAAATATAAACCAAATATTCAGATGATGGATATAGTGTTGTTCTGTCTTATACTTAATGTGACTAGCTAGTAACCTTGAGATATACTATACAACCATCTTGTTAAAAGATTTAATTATCTGCGGTCAATTTTATTTAATTCGGTGTAGTTCATGCGTGTGTCTGGGTGTTATGTGGGTGGGGATAAGGGAAATTCTTCAAAATAGGACATATGACTGTCTCAGAGGGACAGCAGTACAGAGCTCAGAATCAGGGACTGTCCCCCTCAAATATGGACAGTTGGGAGGTCTGGGTTATAAACTATGGTATTTTGTATGTTTAACATTTCTTATTTATTATAATGATGCAGTATAAACAGACTAAAATATCACAGCACGTTTGGGGAGCAAAATGAGGAGCCATTTTGCATTTTAATACACAAGGTATTATTAGTGTAAATGCTGCTCTACAATAACACATCAAGTGCGATCACTTGAGTTTGCACATGATAAAATTAAATATGCACCATTGCAGTTTTAAAACACAACATTCAGATTGGTTAACTGATTTTATAATTTAGGTAAAGAAATTTAAAAAAGCATAGAAGAAATTAAGGAAAAAAAATGGAGAAAGACCAATTGCTCCATCGCTTACTGGTGTAGTCCACTAAAAATGACTGACTGTCTCACAATGACCAATGTTGCTCTTGGCTCACATTGGGTCTTAAGGGTTTAACATGAAGAAGTGGCCAAATGGATAAAATTATCTCAATCTACTTTTGTAAGTCAAGCAACATTTTAGACATGGGTCTAGACATTAGAGTGCAATGGGTGTTTGAGACACTTTTTAGTTGAAGTTGAAACTTGGTTCAGGCAATCACAAGCAATTTTATGCACAAGTCAAAACCCTCTAAAAATATTGCACAGAAGCACTGCTACAGCCTCATCAGCTCTCAGAACATGATGCCTGGATTGCAATATAAATATGTAAAAGTTTCAGACTACAGAGCAGATTAATTCTTCTTGCAAGTCAAAACAATTTTTAAACCAACATTTTTATATGCATGAGTGAAAAAGTACCAGGTGACTTTACACATTCTTTGCAAAAAGGCATTGACGTGGTTGTTCCTGGGAATATTCATAAATAAATATTTGGAAGGAAGTCTGACAGTCAGTGCAAACCTTTTGATTTCCTACCTAAAATAGACATATTTACATTAACTTAGTTTTAGATTTGGTTGCTTTATTTGCATATATTTGGATGACACTGTAAATATACACACGTTTGAGTTTCTATTGCCATTAGCAAATCAGGACTGTAATGAGGATGTTCACCTTCAGCTGAATTCTTTAGCAGATGTGGTTTAAAACAGATGCAAAATGAAGTGCATATTCAACTGCACAAACACTACAAGCCAACAAAGAAACAAGTCCCATGAAAGATTTTCTACTTCTTGATTTCCTTTGGTTGTTTTTTGTTGGCCTTGTGAGACACTGAGAAGTTTTAAACTGAGTCTTATACAATGTAAAACTAAAAGAGGAAAATTGATCATATTACAGATTTTAAACTTCAAAATAAATTAAAAAAAGTAAAAACTACTATTAAAAGGGACACTGAACCCACATTTTTTTCTTTTGTGATTCAGATAGAGCATGAAATTTTAAGCAACTTTCTAATTTACTCCTATTACCAAATTTTCTTCATTGTCTTGGTATCTTTATTTGAAATGCAAGAATGTAAGTTTAGATGTTGGCCCATTTTTGGCGAACAACCCGAGTTGTCCTTGCTGATTGGTGGATAAATTCATCCACCAATAAAAAAAGTGCTGTCCAGAGTTCTGAACCACAAAAAACAATGAGATACCTTCTTTTTCAAATAAAGATAGCAAGAGAATTAAGAAAAAATAATAATAGTAGTAAATTAGAAAGTTGCTTAAAATTGCATGCTCTATCTGAATCATAAAAGGAAAAATTTGGGTTCAGTGTCCCTTTAACATAATTATGTTATTATTCATCCACAGTCCTTAGATTTTTGACTCTCCACAGGAAGATACTTCTAATGAAATTACATATCCTGTTAACTGGCATCACAAGGTCCAAGAGTTGTGGTTTGTAAGAGATATTTTTGACCACAATTACCTTAAAGGAACATGAGCAAAAAATAAAATATCAGAAATTTATCTGCAACAAAAAGGTCTGCATAAACACTATCTGAAACTCTGCACAAGAGAATTTTAGTACTTCAAATTATATACTTGACTTTTTTCTAATGAAAAAGTATTGCTATTCTGAATAAATGTATGAGTTATAAATTCCGTTTACCTCTAATTTATTCATATCACTTTTTTTTGTACTCTTGCTATCTTTATTTAAAAAAGCAGGAATGTAAGGCTAGGAGCAGGCCCATTTTTGGTTCAACACCTGGGTAGTGCTTGCCTATTGGATTAACTAAGATTGATTATTAATATCTCAGGGTGCTTAAATATGTTGCCTCACAAGAGATTAAGCTACAAATATAAACTCTGTTTATGTGTTATTTGGGATGTATAGGAAACCAGTTACAGTTTCAAATATGGCATTATAACAATGTAACAAATTTTGTATCAGTGTATCTTGAGCTGCAGAGTTAAAGTGATGGCAAACTCCATATGTAGCGATAATATCAATTAACAGGATAGATTACCTTAATGACACACACCAAATTACATCTAATGCAATATACTAAAAAATGCTTTGAATACTTGTATTTATCCGTTCATCTTCTGAGATACATCTCCAGCCCCCTGTGACGTAATAGCCTATGTTTATGAAGTCGGACCAATAAGCAAGCCTGTCGCCAGACAGGCCATCTTCTATGCTACATGCTATGTGCCTGCGCAATGTCATTTTACTTTCAAGACATGCATCCAATCAGGAGCCAATCAGGACGAATTTGCACGTGCATGTTTTGGGTATGCATGCGCTTCCACATGATTTTAGATTAAAAAAAATAACATCCTATCACTATCAATTTTCGGTTCTGGTAAATAAATATGCAAATTGTATAAAATTAAAATATTTTAAGACTTACTGATATTTTACAATATTATAAACCCAATGCGCATGCGTGGAAAATAGCAGGGTCGGAAGCGCGCAAATTCTCTGACATGCAGCGAGGGTGGAAACAAGATACGCATCTAGTGCCTTCAGTGAAGAAAATATAAGGGGCGGAGCTACAACGGTTTGTAAATAAGTTAAAAATATAATAAAATTACATATAAAAAGTTTGAAAAATTTTAAGGCGGTTTAATAGATATGCTATTACAGAATCAGAATCTATCATGTACCAACAGAGGAGTTTACCATCACTAACTACTTATGATACGCAATATATCTTTTGCTACTTATCAGATACAGATTATATTCGGCTTCTCACAATCAAAACTGAAATTACTTGACAGCAAGTTAACATAACTTGTATAAACATATACAGTGTTTCCATACAATTCAGACCCTCATGTGTACGTGTCACACGCTAACCGGAAACCAGTTATGCCCCCTGTTCATTCAGGGTGATTACCAATAGATTTACTATAAGTAACTATATTTATATTATTACTTTATAATAACTGATATTTTTTGTACTAGTTGCTTAATACTTCAATAACATCTCGATTGATAGTTGGTAGCTGTGATATCTCTTAACCATTTTGAAACACTGTGTAATAGTGGCGCTTCAATTTCAAACACAACACAGTCATTTAACCATACTGCCAGTATAACTATCAGGCCACTGCAAGATATTTATGTAAAAACTATAAGAAGTACTTCAGTGGCATATGATACTACCTGACTTCATGGTGAAGTGTTGATTGCTGTGCAGTCATTAGAACAATATTGAACATAAGGATACCAAATGATAAGCTTCGATGTGAAGCGCTTTTCATTTCACCTTAGTTTAATTCATACTGAATATTGCAACACAATTCACTACTTGGTTTAAGAAAGAATTGCTTACCTAGGCACAGTGATTCCACTTATATTGAAACAGAACACAGTCAGGTAACCCTACTGCCAGTATAACTATCAGGCCACTGCAAGATATTTAGGTAATAACCATAAGAAGTACTACAGTGGCATATGATACTACCTGACTTCATGGTGAAGTGTTTATTACTGTGCAGTTATTCTAACGATATTGAACATAAGGATACCAAATTATAAGCTTCGGTGTGAAGCGCTCTTCATTTCACCTTAGTTCAATTCATACTGAATACTGTAACACAATTCACTACTTGGTTTCGGAAAGAAGTGCTTACTTAGGCACAGTGATGCCACTTATATTGAAGTTACAATCAATAACCGGTATACCAATCCAACCTCTATCGGATTAATTCTAAATAATCAGAAGTAATTTTTCTTATCCCAGTGAAACACACCACAGACATATATAATGCATTATATGATTAAATGGTATCCTGCCCAGTCTTCATACTGGATCCAAAATAATTGAAGCACTTTATCCGTTTTAACAAATAAACGCAAAGCTATTTTATTTATTTTTTTAAATTGAAATATTTTTTATTGTCGCAAAGCTATTTTTATGTCAAAAAAGTTACTACACCAAACACTTTTATTCTGTTGGCTGGTAGAAGAGACAATAGTTTATCATCAACTGCCTAAGCTTACGTTATTCAACCCAGAACATCAGACAGGAAGAAAAAAAAAAAAATCAACACATTTTCTCATAGTTCTTTGAACACAAGTGAACAGCAATTAGGGAAAATGTATACTGACCTAGTCATAACAACTGAAAAGCTATATTAGCACACTATCAAATGTTACAGGTGTAATAAAGGTATTAGAGCATCAAGAGGGTCCCACACACACACACACAGAACCTGTCAAAAAGACCTTCAGTGAACAAAAGAATTACAATGTGATATGGCATCAACTTCTCAAAAATGTATAGTTGCCTCACTAAATGACTCAATTTAAAAAGTCTAAAATGGTCTATGATTACGGCATGCTAGGCCTCCGAAATGTGTCCGGATCTTTCCTGTGCTTATACATTTTAAGATGGAGATTCATTTCATTATTCATTTTATTGGTGTCTGGTACATACTTATGCTACATTATTCAATTTAAAAGGTGGCACACCAATGGATTTTATAATACATAGCATACAAACTAAACATGTTGAAAAAAAAATAAATGAATAAATAAAAAACAGAATTTATGTTTACCTGATAAATTACTTTCTCCAACGGTGTGTCCGGTCCACGGCGTCATCCTTACTTGTGGGAACCAATACCAAAGCTTTAGGACACGGATGAAGGGAGGGAGCAAATCAGGTCACCTAGATGGAAGGCACCACGGCTTGCAAAACCTTTCTCCCAAAAATAGCCTCAGAAGAAGCAAAAGTATCAAACTTGTAAAATTTAGTAAAAGTGTGCAGAGAAGACCAAGTCGCTGCCTTACATATCTGATCAACAGAAGCCTCGTTCTTGAAGGCCCATGTGGAAGCCACAGCCCTAGTGGAATGAGCTGTGATTCTTTCAGGAGGCTGCCGTCCGGCAGTCTCATAAGCCAATCTGATGATGCTTTTAATCCAAAAAGAGAGAGAGGTAGAAGTTGCTTTTTGACCTCTCCTTTTACCAGAATAAACAACAAACAAGGAAGATGTTTGTCTAAAATCCTTTGTAGCATCTAAATAGAATTTTAGAGCACGAACAACATCCAAATTGTGCAACAAACGTTCCTTCTTTGAAACTGGATTCGGACACAAAGAAGGCACGACTATCTCCTGGTTAATGTTTTTGTTAGAAACAACTTTCGGAAGAAAACCAGGTTTAGTACGTAAAACCACCTTATCTGCATGGAACACCAGATAAGGAGGAGAACACTGCAGAGCAGATAATTCTGAAACTCTTCTAGCAGAAGAAATTGCAACCAAAAACAAAACTTTCCAAGATAATAACTTAATATCAACGGAATGTAAGGGTTCAAATGGAACCCCCTGAAGAACTGAAAGAACTAAATTGAGACTCCAAGGAGGAGTCAAAGGTTTGTAAACAGGCTTGATTCTAACCAGAGCCTGAACAAAGGCTTGAACATCTGGCACAGCTGCCAGCTTTTTGTGAAGTAACACCGACAAGGCAGAAATCTGTCCCTTCAAGGAACTAGCAGATAATCCTTTCTCCAAACCTTCTTGAAGAAAGGATAGAATCTTAGGAATTTTTACCTTGTCCCAAGGGAATCCTTTAGATTCACACCAACAGATATATTTTTTCCATATTTTGTGGTAAATTTTTCTAGTTACAGGCTTTCTGGCCTGAACAAGAGTATCAATGACAGAATCTGAGAACCCTCGCTTTGATAAGATCAAGCGTTCAATCTCCAAGCAGTCAGTTGGAGTGAGACCAGATTCGGATGTTCGAACGGACCTTGAACAAGAAGGTCTCGTCTCAAAGGTAGCTTCCATGGTGGAGCCGATGACATATTCACCAGGTCTGCATACCAAGTCCTGCGTGGCCACGCAGGAGCTATCAAGATCACCGATGCTCTCTCCTGATTGATCCTGGCTACCAGCCTGGGGATGAGAGGAAACGGCGGGAATACATAAGCTAGTTTGAAGGTCCAAGGTGCTACTAGTGCATCTACTAGAGTCGCCTTGGGATCCCTGGATCTGGACCCGTAGCAAGGAACCTTGAAGTTCTGACGAGAGGCCATCAGATCCATGTCTGGAATGCCCCACAATTGAGTAATTTGGGCAAAGATTTCCGGATGGAGTTCCCACTCCGCCGGATGAAATGTCTGACGACTCAGAAAATCCGCTTCCCAATTTTCCACTCCTGGGATGTGGATTGCAGACAAGTGGCAGGAGTGAGTCTCCGCCCATTGAATGATTGTCGTCGGAGACAAGTCTGTATAGTCCCCATTCCACTGTCTGTCAGAAAAATCCTCATTTCTAAGGAGTCTATTATTGTTCCCAAGAAGGGAACCCTTGTTGACGGAGATAGAGAACTTTTTTCTACGTTCACTTTCCACCCGTGAGATCTGAGAAAGGCCAGGACAATGTCCGTGTGAGCCTTTGCTTGAGGAAGGGACGACGCTTGAATCAGAATGTCGTCCAAGTAAGGTACTACTGCAATGCCCCTTGGTCTTAGCACCGCTAGAAGGGACCCTAGTACCTTTGTGAAAATCCTTGGAGCAGTGGCTAATCCGAACGGAAGTGCCACAAACTGGTAATGCTTGTCCAGGAATGCGAACCTTAGGAACCGATGATGTTCCTTGTGGATAGGAATATGTAGATACGCATCCTTTAAATCCACCGTGGTCATGAATTGACCTTCCTGGATGGAAGGAAGAATTGTTCGAATGGTTTCCATTTTGAACGATGGAACCTTGAGAAACTTGTATAGGATCTTGAGATCTAAGATTGGTCTGAATGTTCCCTCTTTTTTGGGAACTACGAACAGATTGGAGTAGAACCCCATCCCTTGTTCTCCTAATGGAACAGGATGAATCACTCCCATTTTTAACAGGTCTTCTACACAATGTAAGAATGCCTGTTTTTTTATGTGGTCTGAAGACAATTGAGACCTGTGGAACCTCCCCCTTGGGGGAAGCCCCTTGAATTCCAGAAGATAACCTTGGGAGACTATTTCTAGTGCCCAAGGATCCAGAACATCTCTTGCCCAAGCCTGAGTGAAGAGAGAGAGTCTGCCCCCCACCAGATCCGGTCCCGGATCGGGGGCCAACATCTCATGCTGTCTTGGTAGCAGTGGCAGGTTTCTTGGCCTGCTTTCCTTTGTTCCAGCCTTGCATTGGTCTCCAGGCTGGCTTGGCTTGAGAAGTATTACCCTCTTGCTTAGAGGACGTAGCACTTGGGGCTGGTCCGTTTCTGCGAAAGGGACGAAAATTAGGTTTATTTTTGGCCTTGAAAGACCTATCCTGAGGAAGGGCGTGGCCCTTGCCCCCAGTGATATCAGAGATAATCTCTTTCAAGTCAGGGCCAAACAGCGTTTTCCCCTTGAAAGGAATGTTAAGCAATTTGTTCTTGGAAGACGCATCCGCTGACCAAGATTTTAACCAAAGCGCTCTGCGCGCCACAATAGCAAAACCAGAATTTTTCGCCGCTAACCTAGCCAATTGCAAAGTGGCGTCTAGGGTGAAAGAATTAGCCAATTTGAGAGCATGAATTCTGTCCATAATCTCCTCATAAGAAGAAGAATTATTATTGAGCGCCTTTTCTAGCTCATCGAACCAGAAACACGCGGCTGTAGTGACAGGAACAATGCATGAAATTGGTTGTAGAAGGTAACCTTGCTGAACAAACATCTTTTTAAGCAAACCTTCTAATTTTTTATCCATAGGATCTTTGAAAGCACAACTATCTTCTATGGGTATAGTGGTGCGTTTGTTTAGAGTAGAAACCGCCCCCTCGACCTTGGGGACTGTCTGCCATAAGTCCTTTCTGGGGTCCACCATAGGAAACAATTTTTTAAATATGGGGGGAGGGACGAAAGGTATACCGGGCCTTTCCCATTCTTTATTTACAATGTCCGCCACCCGCTTGGGTATAGGAAAAGCTTCGGGGGGCCCCGGGACCTCTAGGAACTTGTCCATTTTACATAGTTTCTCTGGAATGACCAAATTCTCACAATCATCCAGAGTGGATAACACCTCCTTAAGCAGAGCGCGGAGATGTTCCAATTTAAATTTAAATGTAATCACATCAGGTTCAGCTTGTTGAGAAATTTTCCCTGAATCTGAAATTTCTCCCTCAGACAAAACCTCCCTGGCCCCCTCAGACTGGTGTAGGGGCCCTTCAGAACCAATATCATCAGCGTCCTCATGCTCTTCAGTATTTTCTAAAACAGAGCAGTCGCGCTTTTGCTGATAAGTGGGCATTTTGGCTAAAATGTTTTTGATAGAATTATCCATTACAGCCGTTAATTGTTGCATAGTAAGGAGTATTGGCGCGCTAGATGTACTAGGGGCCTCCTGTGTGGGCAAGACTGGTGTAGACGAAGGAGGGGATGATGCAGTACCATGCTTACTCCCCTCACTTGAGGAATCATCTTGGGCATCATTTTCTCTAAATTTTGTGTCACATAAATCACATCTATTTAAATGAGAAGGAACCTTGGCTTCCCCACATTCAGAACACAGTCTATCTGGTAGTTCAGACATGTTAAACAGGCAAAAACTTGATAAAGTACAAAAAACGTTTTAAAATAAAACCGTTACTGTCACTTTAAATTTTAAACTGAACACACTTTATTACTGCAATTGCGAAAAAGTATGAAGGAATTGTTCAAAATTCACCAAAATTTCACCACAGTGTCTTAAAGCCTTAAAAGTATTGCACACCAAATTTGGAAGCTTTAACCCTTAAAATAACGGAACCGGAGCCGTTTTTATATTTAACCCCTTTACAGTACCTGGTATCTGCTTTGCTGAGACCCAACCAAGCCCAAAGGGGAATACGATACCAAATGACGCCTTCAGAAAGTCTTTTCTATGTATCAGAGCTCCTCACACATGCATCTGCATGTCATGCTTCTCAAAAACAAGTGCGCAATACAGGCGCGAAAATGAGACTCTGCCTATGATTAGGGAAAGCCCCTAGAGAATAAGGTGTCCAATACAGTGCCTGCCGGTTATTTTACATAATTCCCAAGATTAAAATAATTCCTCAAGGCTATGGAGTATAAAATATGTTTATATATAAATCGATTTAGCCCAGAAAATGTCTACAGTCTTAAAAAGCCCTTGTGAAGCCCTTTTTTTCTTTCTGTAATAAAAATGGCTTACCGGATCCCATAGGGAAAATGACAGCTTCCAGCATTACATCGTCTTGTTAGAATGTGTCATACCTCAAGCAGCAAAAGTCTGCTCACTGTTCCCCCAACTGAAGTTAATTCCTCTCAACAGTCCTGTGTGGAAACAGCCATCGATTTTAGTAACGGTTGCTAAAATCATTTTCCTCTTACAAACAGAAATCTTCATCTCTTTTCTGTTTCAGAGTAAATAGTACATACCAGCACTATTTTAAAATAACAAACTCTTGATTGAATAATAAAAACTACAGTTAAACACTAAAAAACTCTAAGCCATCTCCGTGGAGATGTTGCCTGTACAACGGCAAAGAGAATGACTGGAGAAGGCGGAGCCTAGGAGGGATCATGTGACCAGCTTTGCTGGGCTCTTTGCCATTTCCTGTTGGGGAAGAGAATATCCCACAAGTAAGGATGACGCCGTGGACCGGACACACCTATGTTGGAGAAACAATATTTGCCAAATTATGTTACATTTATCCCCTTTGCACCAGCATCAAAGTGTTTAACATCGGAAAAGAAGTTAAAATGTAAACCCTTGCTGTAAAAATCACACGATTGTCGATGCAATCACGTAATTTCAAGTCAAGGATCGAATCAAGGGGGGCTGCCTATGCTTCTAGGCACGACCCCCAGTCCGTTTCTTCATTACATTAAAGGAGGAGGCTGCAGGACGTCATATAAAAGGTAGGATGTTCCATGCCGTCCTAACTGTGTTAAAGCCCAGCGCTGTTCGGGTGGCATGAAAAGTCCTAACGTCATCTAGGGGCTAAAACTTTTACTAATTTCTCTATCACATTAGATTCCCTGTGACACTCTTCAGCTAGTTATATTCACTCTAGTACAGTGACAGGCTACAAGTATCACTCAAAAGCAAAATTTATGGTTGCCGGATTAAAAAAAATAAAATTCATGATGGTGAGAGTCCACAAGCCATCACATGTTGGAATATTCCCCTCCTGAACACTAGGAGGCAAAAGACATCCCAACACACCAGAGCTTCAAATCCCTTCCAATTCCCCATAATCCTGAGTCATACATTTAGCCAAGCAGATGAGAAAAGGTGCTGGATAAAAAGAGGGTGGGCTCTTGGATTCTCACCATTATGAAAGAAATTAATTTATCAGACAAGCATAAATTTTGTTTTCTTTCATCAGATGATAGAGAGTCCAAGAGCCATCACGTGTGGGAATCGATACCAAAGCTGTGGCGTACATGAGACCACTGTGAATAGGGAGGAAAGAACTGAAGGCAGGACATTACTATTTAGGTACTATAGCCCGCAGAACTTTGCTGTCAAAGGCAGCTTCAGAAGAAGCATGCACATCAAACTGACAAAACTTAGAAAAAGTGTATAAAAAAAGACAAGTAACTGCCTTACAAATCTGACTTCACTTTCTCCTCACTCAAGGAGGCAAAAGAAAATGACTAAGGATCATGGGAAGTAGGAGGGATTTAAAAAAACAACAAAAAAACACAGTCACACATGTGTTACCCCATCTCAAGCAGACTTCATAGTACTTTTAATCCCTACACTTACCCTCTTGTTTAAATTTTGTGTGTGATGTAGTTACTTATAGGAAGAAATAAGCAGAGAGTAGGAGTTCAGGTATGTGCAATTCAAAATAGGGCAATTTCCTTCTTGGACTCATAAGTGAAGCCTTCAAGAACTCATGTGCAGGCCCCCATGTCACAAAATGTATCTTAACACAATAATAAATGGAAACACAATAATAAACATCTGATAATTGTGTGGGGCATCTGATAATTGTGATAAAATAGAATGGAACCTAATGAAAATGGTTGCTTGGTAGCAGACAGCCTTAATAATTTTTGGTCAAAACAATTTAACTGAAAGTAATTATTTATGATAAAGAATTAATGATTCTGCAAGATGGCTGCAAGTCGTTAGAGCTCCTCACGCAGAGATAAGGCTAGTTAGGATAAAATAGGTTCTGTCTTAGCAAACTAGCTAATTGACCGTGCACCGGATTGCTAAAGTCCCCAGGAACCATTTGGACAATTTTTCACCGGTAATCCCGGACGCAACTCACGCACGCCTCGAATCATAATCAGAAGGCCTTCACATGCACGCCATAACGGAACGAGTGCCCAAGGCATAACAACATAGCTGGACGCTACACCACCCCCACGTAGTACGGGCAACAGAAGGTTCAGACATGTAATACCCTCGGGGCATAACTGAGAAGCTGCAACACAGACCAGATGGCCTAACGTGAGTACAACATAAGAACTGATATTGCGATACTGCGCAACACACACGCTATGTAAAGGCTTACACGCTGCCAGGCCCTACATACACAGCACCCCATACTACCTACAATGCCTGCATAAATCTATAAGAGACCACCCAGCACTCTATGTAAATCGGCAGGAAGACTCAGATACACTTTCATCAGATAACCATCCCTGATAAGATCTGTGCACAAAATTCTACATACAGAGGGGTTTTGAGAGGACTTTAATTCAACAGGGATAAAGCTCACTAATACATCACAAGTTACTGTGATAATAATTACTCAGAACCCCCTGATCCATAAACAGGGATAAGCACTGAAACAGTAACTTATAATGGCGTTGCGCAAACCGCCAAAGTCAGACAAGCATGTGAAAAACAACAGCATCACACAAAGTGCGGTCTCCAACTTCTTTAAAAATGCAGAGAAGTCCCCACAACACTCTCTAGTAGAGGAAGAGGATATAGAGCAGTATTCTAGCTCCCAACCTGGCTCCCCTAAATCACCTTATTCAGCTACAGACAGAGATGTAGATCAACCTGCCACCATTAAAGACATAGCAATATTAATTGACCAAGTGAAAAGCTGCATTAAGCAGGAATGTGCTGACCTTAAGAAAGACATCACGGATCTGGGGGCCAGAGTCGAAGCATTAGAAGGTGAACACGAAGATATCTGTATAAATATGACAGAGATCACCCACACAGTGTCCCAACATGATACCCTCATTAAGGACCTAGAAAATAAGCTGGATGACCTCGAAAACAGAACGAGGCGCTGTAATCTAAGATTTAGAGGCATCCCAGAAGAGGTCGCAGGGGCAGAAATAAAAGATTTCCTACAGGGCCTGTTTCATGGAATGCTCCTTTCATCTGATAACGAAGAAGATCAACACATCCCCCTTGAAAGGGCACACCGATCCCTGAGGCCAAAGCCACAAGAAGATCAACCACCCAGGGACATCATAGTCTGTTTCCAGAGTTATCAAGACAAAGAAAAGATTCTATCTATTGCCAGGCGACAACCTCACTTAATCCATCAAGGATCGAAAATCCAAATATACCAAGACCTATCCTACCGCACGTTACAACAGAGGAAAACTTATAACGAACTAACTGCTCACTTGAGAAACCTAAAGGTCCCATATAGATGAGGCTTCCCAGTATCCTTAATAGTCCAAAAGGAAGGGCGCCGATATGAATGCAAAGACCCTCTAAACTCCCTACAATTCTGCAAACAATTAGGGGTCCCTGCCCCAACATTTGAAGGATCAGAAAATGGGCGACTACATCAAGATGTAACGCAGCTCCCTAAAGTCCAACGTAAGAACTGGCAAACACCAGCAAAGAGACTCCCACGAAAATGCCAATTAACCACTCCTGCTGTAACCCAGGAACACCGCTGACAAGTTAAGGACTGGGGTAAGACTTAAACTTAGATACCATATACACATGTTACCTTCTATAAGTAGACGCTGACCTACTTCTACATTTGAACTTTCTGGAAGATCTTTAACTATAAACCCCTGCAACTGTTAAACATAGGTTGCCTATGAACTTCATCTCTGAAAGAATATTTGAGGAAATATGACTTTGCCAGATGCTAACCGATTTTTCTGACTGTGAGTCAGGACCCCAACCCCACAGTCTGTAGTTTACATTAATCGACATTGGGTTTAAAAGAAGAGGCTAGTTGTGAAAATACATATAAGGGGGGGAAGTAAACTGATTGTGAAAAGTTGGGTATTGTTATATCGAAGTTTAATAGTCATCTGTATTTTTAAAAATTTTCAGATGGTTTCTTTAGACATTCATGTTATTGTAACCTTTTCAAATTTGTATTCTTAAATGACTGTTGATTGTTAACCGAATCTTGTTCAATAGCTTAGGTCCACTTATACCACAGGTAAGACATGTAACCCAACGTATAAGTTTTCAGTTTATTGCCTTATTTCTGTGATTTGTTCCTCACTAATTTTTCTTTTTTATTACTTTTTCTCTACTTTTTGTTACACAGTAGAGTATTTTGTTGTTATACTCAGACACAGTTGAACCACCACACACACACACCATTACACACACACTCTTAACACACACAAACCCTCGTTTCTTCACACTCCAGGTCTAATCACACTACTTGTACGAACACATCCATAAGAGAATCCTCATCATATAGCTTAAACTCACATCCAAGCGCACACTTAATTTGAGAGAATAACTATGACAACCAAGGACTCTACAGGAGATTTTATGATAGCAACACAAAATGTTAAGGGTTTTCTATCCCAGGAAAAGAGATCCATAGCGTTCCACGACTTTTTTTAAGAAAAAGATAGATATCATATTGACACAAGAAACTCATTTCAAAAAACATAGAACACCTACCATCTCCAAAAGATACTACACTCAGCACTTTCTCAGTTCAGGAATAGACGGAAAAAATGGAGTATGCACATCAATTAGACGAGGGATCCCTTTCAAGCTATTAGACACCTTTCGTGATAAAGAGGGCAGGATTCTGATCCTGGTAGGCTTACTATACAACAGGCCCGTCACTATTGCCAACATATACGCACCTAATAGACCTACACCTCCTTTCTTCAGATTAGTTACCAGATCCCTGCTAGACATTGCAAAAGGGCCGATATTGTTGGGGGGAGACCTTAACTTCCCAATATGCCCAGCTCTAGACACCTCCTCTGGGAAATCCTACATACCTATCAGACACATAAAAACTAATTCCATGACACTCCAGATCCCCACGCTATTTGACACATGGAGAGTAGTTCACCCAGAAACCAAAGATTTCACTTTTTTCTCCAACCCCCAACGTAGCTACTCGAGAATTGACTATATCCTATGTTCCCAAAATATGCTTACGAACCTTAAACATTCCAGAATCTCACACACCTCATGGTCCGACCATAGCATGGTCTTAACCTCCATTACGTGGCTAACCAAACCCAAACCTAGAAACCACTGGAGACTTAATGATAACATATTTACCGACACCACAGTCGTAGAGGCGATTGACAAACGTACAGAGGAATTTTTCCTGCATAACAATCCTATGGACACATCCACAACCAATAATTGGGAAGCATTTAAATGCACCATTAGAGGTGAAATTATCCAACATACACATAGAATCCGCAAACAGAGATCAGCTATATATCTCTCCCTTATAGATAATTTAAAAAGGGCAGAAGTGGCACATAAAACCGACCCAAAATCGTCCCAGAGACTATCTGACTTAACTGCAGCTAGGACAGCACTAAACGTACATCTAACCCATAATGCACATCTACGAGCACTGACCACTAAAGCCAAATTCTTCATCGAAAGCAATAAAGCAGGGAAAATGTTAGCTAGATCATTAAAAAAGAAAAAACTGCAAACGTACATCCGCAAGTTAAAAGGCCAAGACGGCACTACTCAGCACCAAAATGACACTATTGTTGACAGCTTTGCAGAATACTATAGGTCTTTATACAATCTAAACACCCAGAACACTAACAATAAATTAGAGTTAATACAGCAGTATCTTTCCAAAGTAGAAGTCCCAATGATCACCGACACAGATAAGGAATACATAGAAACCCCAATCACTCTGCAAGAGGTCCTAGACACCATAAATTCTTTACCAGCGGGCAAAGCACCAGGCCCGGATGGCCTCACCTCTAAATTTTATCAATTATTTAAACTTCACTTGGGAAAACAACTACTATCTCTCTACCAAGATATAGATAATGGCTCACAATTCTCCCAACCACTTTTAGAGGCATCCATTACAGTGACCCCTAAACTGGGGAAAGTAGCTGACAGAGTTCAAAACTACCGACCAATTTCCCTAATCAGTATAGACATGAAAATTTATGCAAAACTATTAGCCTCAAGACTAAATAACATTCTCCCCCAAATTGTTAATAATGACCAGGTAGGTTTCATACAAGGACGAGAAGCAAAAGACAACACCACAAGAATACTTCACACACTACAACACGCGACGGATAACAACATACCCATGACGTTCCTCTCCACCGACGCCGAAAAGGCATTTGACAGAGTTGACTGGGACTTCATGTGGGCGACATTGACGAAATTCAACTTCCCCGGTAAATTTATAGACAGAATTAAAGCCCTTTATACCATTCCCTCGGCTAAAGTAATAGCCAACGGCACTCTATCCAATAGCTTCCTAATTAGGAACGGTACGAGGCAGGGATGCCCCCTCTCACCTCTCCTTTTTATCCTTACCGTAGAAATTCTGGCGACTATAATTAGAACACACCCCGATATTAAAGGCTTCACATACGGCCCTTATACTCAAAAATGTCTTCTTTTTGCTGACGACATTATATTTACACTAACAGAACCGAAGACCTCATTGCCCCCTTTACTAGAAATCTTTCAGAAATATAACCAGGTCTCTAACTTCTCGATCAATCTGGACAAGTCCATGCTAATGCCCCTTAATCTGGACGAATCAACTACTCAGTTCATCACCGCTCATACACAATTCGACATAGTCAAGTCGGTTACTTACCTCGGGACAGTTATCCCAGATAATCCGTCGGAGATATACACCAAAAACTTTACACCTTTATATGAGGGAATAAATCAACTATTAGGCACTTGGCATAGACAGGGTCATCTGTCATGGATGGGGCGCATAAATGCGATCAAAATGTCAATAATAATAGCCAAATATCTCTACCTGTTCCAAGCGCTGCCTATAGATATACCCCAACACTTCTTTAACACCCATCAAAAACGCATAGAATCATTCATTTGGGCATACAGTAAACCAAGAGTAGCTAGAAAGACTTTGTGCCTTGCCAAAGAAGATGGGGGACTGAATGTCCCGATCCTTAGGAATTATTATTTAGCAACTATCCTAGCACGGATAGTAGCATGGTGTCATAACAACCCATCAAAACAATGGGTCCAGATGGAGGCACAATTAATAAACACGCCCAACATGTCTAACTTGCCCTGGTTACTGAAAAAACACAGACCACATCAGGCAGGGACTAATCCACTAATTAAATCCACCCTAGATACCTGGGATAGAATACTTAAAGACCATAACACTCTCTCTACAAAGATCTCCCCTATGTCCCCTATATTCCATAACCCATATTTCTTTCCAGACAATTTGGAGGGCTTAACCACCTCCTTCCCCAACTACGTAAATGTTCCTATCCACACACTGATACAAAAAGGCCTGTTTAAAAGCCAACACGACCTAAAAGAAGAAATAGGCCCACCTTTTGACAAGTGGTACATATACTTGCAAGCGAGACATTCAGTTATGACAGACCCACAAAAGATTGAACTTCTGAGAGCCCTTACACCTTTTGAGAACCTATGCACATCCACTTCATTGACAAAATCACATATTTCCTTGATTTACGCAATACTGAGTAAAACGACGCCTAACAATAAACCGTCCTATACAAAACAATGGGAACATGAGCTACAATTAGAAATTAATGAAGAACAGTGGTCTCACTCTTTCATCTCTACTAAAAAATCGTCTATCTCACTTAACTTAGTAGAACTAAATTACAAGATACTATCTAGATGGTATCTAACTCCACACAGACTGTGCAAAATTTTTCCATCAGTGTCACCTCTTTGTTGGAGACACTGTGGAGAAACAGGAACCATGACTCATATCTGGTGGTCATGCCCAAAATTAAGACCATTATGGGACCAGATAAACACTTACATTAGAGACTTAATAAAACTTGACATAACACTAAACCCCTCCATGGTATTACTGAATCACACCCCTAACTTAGGTTGTGTTTACAGAGGGAAATTATTATCTTGCATGATAACCTGTGCGAAAAGACTGATTCCTAGATGGTGGAAGAAATTAGAGATCCCTAGTCTAGAACAGTGGATCTCGGAGGTCACTATGGTACTAAAGCTAGAAAAAATGTACTACAGCTATATAGGGGAAAAAAAAACTTCATTCTGGAGGTAATATTCCTCTGGGAGCAGGCTCCCGCAAACATTGGTTAAACGGAGGGGACAGTGTCAAAGGTAAAACATATTGAAAGGGTGGTGGAGTTAATTACAAATGATGATTTCTATAATCGCATAATGAAACGCATGGATATATATTATATAAGTGTGCATGCCTCTCTTTTCTTTCTCTCATTTCTTTTTCTTTTGTTTTATATAAGGTCTAATAGGATGTAATAACAATGCTGATGTTCTACAAAAGTTGGAGTGTATTGTGATAATAGATTATTTGTTTTCTTTTCTGTATAAAACAAATTGAAAACTCAATAAAAACATATATTTAAAAAAAAAAAAAAGAATTAATGATTCTGTGTAGTGTAAAAAAATAGTGTTGGTTTGCACCAGCTTTAATAAAATTATAGTTGGCAGGGGAGCTAGAGTTTGCACGTTTACTAAGGAACGTGTTTATCGTATAAAGGGTACAGAGAATCAAATAAAATGATTACATAAATACATAATATAAGCATTTACTTTCATATACAAGAGATTCAACAAACCTTACAAATGGTATTACAGTATGAAGTTAGTAGTCATATTAAAGGGATAGTCTAGTCAAAATTAAACTTTCATGATTCCAATAGGACATGCAATGTTAAACAACTTTCCAATTTACTTTCACTAAGTGTAGAAAGATGATGGTTAAAAATAGAGCCTACAGTGTGAGTAAAAACAAAAACTAATAAAAAAATAAAAAAAAAACTCAAGCAAGTTAGTCATGGGAAAATTGCAAACTAAAACAACTCAGACTTATTTCTTTTAATTGGTTGTGACATTAAAAACATAATTTATGCTTACCTGATAAATTCCTTTCTTCTGTAGTGTGATCAGTCCACGGGTCATCATTACTTCTGGGATATTACTCCTCCCCAACAGGAAGTGCAAGAGGATTCACCCAGCAGAGCTGCATATAGCTCCTCCCCTCTACGTCACTCCCAGTCATTCGACCAAGGACCAACGAGAAAGGAAAAGCCAAGGGTGAAGTGGTGACTGGAGTATAAATTAAAAAATATTTACCTGCCTTAAAAACAGGGCGGGCCGTGGACTGATCACACTACAGAAGAAAGGAATTTATCAGGTAAGCATAAATTATGTTTTCTTCTGTTAAGTGTGATCAGTCCACGGGTCATCATTACTTCTGGGATACCAATACCAAAGCAAAAGTACACGGATGACGGGAGGGATAGGCAGGCTCTTTATACAGAAGGAACCACTGCCTGAAGAACCTTTCTCCCAAAAATAGCCTCCGATGAAGCAAAAGTGTCAAATTTGTAAAATTTGGAAAAAGTATGAAGCGAAGACCAAGTTGCAGCCTTGCAAATCTGCTCAACAGTGGCCTCATTCTTGAAGGCCCAAGTGGAAGCCACAGCTCTAGTAGAATGAGCTGTAATTCTTTCAGGAGGCTGCTGTCCAGCAGTCTCATAAGCTAAACGAATTATGCTACGAAGCCAAAAAGAAAGAGAGGTAGCAGAAGCTTTTTGACCTCTCCTCTGCCCAGAGTAAACGACAAACAGAGAAGACGTTTGTCGAAATTCCTTAGTTGCCTGTAAGTAAAATTTTAGAGCACGGACTACATCCAGGTTGTGCAGTAGACGTTCCTTCTTCGAAGAAGGATTTGGGCACAAAGAAGGAACAACAATCTCTTGATTGATATTCCTGTTAGTAACTACCTTAGGTAAGAACCCAGGTTTAGTACGCAGAACTACCTTATCCGAATGAAAAATCAAATAAGGAGAATCACAATGTAAGGCTGATAATTCAGAGACTCTTCGAGCCGAGGAAATAGCCATTAAAAATAGAACTTTCCAAGATAACAACTTTATATCAATGGAATGAAGGGGTTCAAACGGAACGCCCTGTAAAACATTAAGAACCAGGTTTAAACTCCATGGTGGAGCAACAGTTTTAAACACAGGCTTAATCCTGGCCAAAGCCTGACAAAAAGCCTGGACGTCAGGAACTTCTGACAGACGTTTGTGTAACAGAATGGACAGAGCTGAGATCTGTCCCTTTAATGAACTAGCAGATAAACCCTTTTCTAAACCTTCTTGTAGAAAAGACAATATCCTAGGAATCCTAACCTTACTCCAAGAGTAACCTTTGGATTCACACCAATATAGGTATTTACGCCATATCTTATGGTAAATCTTTCTGGTAACAGGTTTCCTAGCCTGTATTAAGGTATCAATAACTGACTCAGAAAACCCACGTCTTGATAAAATCAAGCGTTCAATTTCCAAGCAGTCAGCTTCAGAGAAGTTAGATTTTGATGTTTGAAGGGACCCTGTATCAGAAGGTCCTGTTTCAGAGGTAGAGACCAAGGTGGACAGGATGACATGTCCACCAGGTCTGCATACCAAGTCCCACTCCCCCGGATGAAAAGTCTGACGACTTAAGAAATCCGCCTCCCAGTTCTCCACTCCCGGGATGTGGATTGCTGACAGGTGGCAAGAGTGAGACTCTGCCCAGCGAATTATCTTTGATACTTCCATCATAGCTAGGGAGCTTCTTGTCCCTCCCTGATGGTTGATGTAAGCTACAGTCGTGATGTTGTCCGACTGAAACCTGATGAACCCCCGAGTTGTCAACTGGGGCCAAGCCAGGAGGGCATTGAGAACTGCTCTCAATTCCAGAATGTTTATTGGCAGGAGACTCTCCTCCTGACTCCATTGTCCCTGAGCCTTCAGAGAATTCCAGACGGCACCCCAACCTAGAAGGCTGGCGTCTGTTGTTACAATTGTCCAGTCTGGTCTGCTGAATGGCATCCCCCTGGACAGATGTGGCCGAGAAAGCCACCATAGAAGAGAATTTCTGGTCTCTTGATCCAGATTCAGAGAAGGGGATAAGTCTGAGTAATCCCCATTCCACTGACTTAGCATGCACAGTTGCAGTGGTCTGAGGTGTAAGCGTGCAAAGGGTACTATGTCCATTGCCGCTACCATTAAGCCGATTACCTCCATGCATTGAGCCACTGACGGGTGTTGAATGGAATGAAGGGTGCGGCAAGCACTTTGAAGTCTTTTTAGCCTGTCCTCTGTCAGGTAAATCTTCATTTCTACAGAATCTATAAGAGTCCCCAGGAAGGGAACTCTTGTGAGTGGAACGAGTGAACTTTTCTTTTTGTTCACCTTCCATCCATGTGACCTTAGAAATGCCAGTACTAACTCTGTATGAGACTTGGCAGTTTGAAAGCTTGAAGCTTGTATCAGAATGTCGTCTAGGTATGGAGCTACCGAGATTCCCCGCGGTCTTAGTACCGCCAGAAGAGCACCCAGAACCTTTGTGAAGATTCTTGGAGCTGTAGCCAATCCGAATGGAAGAGCCACAAACTGGTAATGCCTGTCTAGGAAGGCAAACCTTAGGTACCGGTAATGATCTTTGTGAATCGGTATGTGAAGGTAAGCATCTTTTAAATCTACAGTGGTCATGTACTGACCCTCTTGGATCATAGGTAAAATTGTCCGAATAGTCTCCATCTTGAACGATGGAACTCTTAGGAATTTGTTTAGGATCTTTAAGTCCAGGATTGGTCTGAAAGTTCCCTCTTTTTTGGGAACCACAAACAGATTTGAGTAAAACCCCTGTCCCTGTTCCGATCGTGGAACTGGATGGATTACTCCCATTAACAAGAGCTCTTGAACGCAGCGTAGAAACGCCTCTTTCTTTGTCTGGATTGTTGACAACCTTGACAGATGAAATCTCTCTCTTGGAGGAGAGTATTTGAAGTCCAGAAGGTATCCCTGAGATATTATCTCTAGCGCCCAGGGATCCTGGACATCTCTTGCCCAAGCCTGGGCGAAGAGAGAAAGTCTGCCCCCCACTAGATCCGATCCCGGATCGGGGGCCCTCAATTCATGCTGTTTTAGGGGCAGCAGCAGGTTTCCTGGTCTGCTTGCCCTTGTTCCAGGACTGGTTAGGTTTCCAGCCTTGTCTGTAGCGAGCAACAGCTCCTTCCTGTTTTGGTGCAGAGGAAGTTGATGCTGCTCCTGCTTTGAAATTACGAAAGGAACGAAAATTAGACTGTCTAGCCTTAGCTTTGGCTTTGTCCTGAGGCAGGGCATGGCCTTTACCTCCTGTAATGTCAGCGATAATCTCTTTCAACCCGGGCCCGAATAAGGTCTGCCCTTTGAAAGGTATATTAAGCAATTTAGACTTAGAAGTAACATCAGCTGACCAGGATTTTAGCCACAGCGCCCTGCGTGCCTGAATGGCGAATCCTGAATTCTTCGCCGTAAGTTTAGTAAGATGTACTACGGCCTCCGAAATGAATGAATTAGCTAGTTTAAGGACTCTAAGCCTGTCCGTAATGTCGTCCAGAGTTGCTGAACTAATGTTCTCTTCCAGAGACTCAATCCAGAATGCCGCTGCAGCCGTGATCGGCGCAATGCATGCAAGGGGTTGCAATATAAAACCTTGTTGAACAAACATTTTCTTAAGGTAACCCTCTAATTTTTTATCCATTGGATCTGAAAAAGCACAGCTATCCTCCACCGGGATAGTGGTACGCTTAGCTAAAGTAGAAACTGCTCCCTCCACCTTAGGGACCGTTTGCCATAAGTCCCGTGTGGTGGCGTCTATTGGAAACATTTTACTAAATATCGGAGGGGGTGAGAACGGCACACCGGGTCTATCCCACTCCTTAGTAACAATTTCAGTAAGTCTCTTAGGTATAGGAAAAACCTCAGTACTCGCCGGTACCGCAAAATATTTATCCAACCTACACATTTTCTCTGGTATTGCAACTGTGTTACAATCATTCAGAGCCGCTAACACCTCCCCTAGTAATACACGGAGGTTTTCCAGTTTAAATTTAAAATTTGAGATATCTGAATCCAGTCTGTTTGGATCAGAACCGTCACCCACAGAATGAAGTTCTCCGTCCTCATGTTCTGCCACCTGTGACGCAGTGTCTGACATGGCCCTAATATTATCAGCGCACTCTGTTCTCACCCCAGAGTGATCACGCTTACCTCTTAGTTCTGGTAATTTAGCCAAAACTTCAGTCATAACAGTAGCCATATCCTGTAATGTGATTTGTAATGGCCGCCCAGATGTACTCGGCGCTACAATATCACGCACCTCCCGAGCGGGAGATGCAGGTACTGACACGTGAGGCGAGTTAGTCGGCATAACTCTCCCCTCGTTGTTTGGTGAAATTTGTTCAATTTGTACAGATTGACTTTTATTTAAAGTAGCATCAATACAGTTAGTACATAAATTTCTATTGGGCTCCACTTTGGCATTGCAACAAATGACACAGGTATCTTCCTCTGAATCAGACATGTTTAACACACTAGCAAATAAACTTGCAACTTGGAATACAATTCAATTAGAATAATATTAAAAACGTACTGTGCCTTTAAGAAGCACAGAAGATCTATGACAGTTGAAAATTAATAAATTGAAACAGTTATAGCCTCAATCCTTATAAACAACACAACTTTAGCAAAGGTTTAATCCCATTAGCAAAGATAACAAATTCTGAAAGCAGGAAACAAATTACAGAATAAACGTTTTTTGTCTCAGTCAACTATAATTCTCACAGCTCTGCTGAGAGAAATTACCTCCCTCAAAATAAGCTTTGAAGACCCCTGAGCTCTGTAGGGATGAACCGGATCATGCAGGAAATACAATGAGCTGCTGACTGAAATATCTGATGCGTAGCAAAAGCGCCAAAAAACGGCCCCTCCCCCTCACACACAGCAGTGAGAGAGAACAGAAACTGTCAGAAAAAAGATTAAGCAACTGCCAAGTGGAAAAATAGTGCCCAAAACATTTATTCACTCAGTACCTCAGCAAATGAAAACGATTTTACATTCCAGCAAAAACGTTAAACATAATTTCTAGTTATTAAACAGCTTTATGTACTTCTTACAGTGTAATTCTAGTGAAGTACCATTCCCCAGAATACTGAAGTGTAAAGTATACATACATGACATTATATCGGTATGGCAGGATTTTCTCATCAATTCCATTGTCAGAAAATAAAAGCTGCTACATACCTCTATGCAGATTCATCTGCCCGCTGTCCCCTGATCTGAAGTTTACCTCTCCTCAGATGGCCGAGAAACAGCAATATGATCTTAACTACTCCGGCTAAAATCATAGCAAAAACTCTGGTAGATTCTTCTTCAAACTCTGCCAGAGAGGTAATAACACACTCCGGTGCTATTTTAAAATAACAAACTTTTGATTGAAGATATAAAACTAAGTATAATCACCATAGTCCTCTCACATATCCTATCTAGTCGTTGGGTGCAAGAGAATGACTGGGAGTGACGTAGAGGGGAGGAGCTATATGCAGCTCTGCTGGGTGAATCCTCTTGCACTTCCTGTTGGGGAGGAGTAATATCCCAGAAGTAATGATGACCCGTGGACTGATCACACTTAACAGAAGAAATACCAGGCATTCATTCTAGTGTCAAGAAATTACCAGTCCGAAGATGACTTCAACGCTTAGTAAATTAAAAATCGTCTCCTCTTCTATTTTTCTTTTTTATTTCCTTAGCCCTTATATAAATACAATAAAACTAAATGGGAGTCTAAAATCAATGGCTATGGATTTCGTATACATTTTTATTTGTATTACTGTCTTTCCTTTGAGTAACACCGACACTATATAATCTCAATAATAAAAATATGAACAACAACAATAACATACATTTTTTGATCACATAATTTTTATTTTTTGCATTCAAAGCAGGGTGGATATAATTTAAATCAAATTGATTTTAATCGCAATTGAAATCGTGATTTACATCACTAGTCAGTAAGCCTTGATTTAAATCATGGTTTTCTACATAAAAGGTTTCATTTTTAAAATAACTTCAGATTTTCTAGTTATATCAGAAAATGACTGATTTAGTTGCAAACCATTAGAAATACATAGATAATTATGAAATTATTGAAAGGTGAACTCTCTCCAGTTTATTAATCATTTATATTTGATCCATTTTAAAGCTGTAATTTATTGGACAGGGAAAAATAATCAGTAGCTTAAATAATAACAATTCAAATTGTTTGATATAAAGAAAAACAAAAAGGTCAACAAAAGTTAGGATTTTTTTGTGTGCTGAATCCAAAAATGATATAAGTTTTGCTGAAATGGTTCTAAATGGTTCTTAAATTAATACCCGAGAAACTATGATTTTAGTCCAATGTGACCTGAGACTGCCAACGTATGCAGCAGGTTTTAGTCTGTACTTTGTAACATTGCGTTTAATGCACTCTTTAATCTAATCTTAAACACTGTTTTGCAAATTAATCCATTGCATATATTTTTTATTCTACCAGAAGCTTGAAATGTGTTTTATTGCAGAATGGTAACCGCTATTCATCTCTTCCAATTGCTCACTCAACAAAACTTAAAAGGGACACTGAACCCAAATTTTTTCTTTCAAGATTCAGATAGAGCATGAAATTTAAGCAACTTTTTAATTTACTCCTGTTACCAATTTTCTTTGTTCTCTTTCTATCTTTATTTTAAAATCAGGAATGTAAATCTTAGCAGTCAGCCCATTTTAGGTTCAGCACCATTTATAGTGCTTACTTATTGGAGGCTTACATTTACCCACCAATAAGCAAGCATAACCCAGGTTCTCAACCAAAAATGGGTCGGCTCCTATGCATCCCATTCCTACTTTTTAAATAAAGATAGCAAGAGAACAAAGAAAAATTCATAGGAGTAAATTAGAAAGCTGCTTAAAATTGCATGCTCTAGCTGAATCATAAGAAAAAATTTAAAGGTACAGTCTACACTTTAGGCATCTTAAAGTCTTACCTTAGATTAAGCTGCAAATAGCCTCCTCCACCCCACCCCTTTATACATCATGCAGCAGGAAGAGTAAAAAAAATATTTTAAAATGAATATTGTTTCTGGCCGCTTTAAAATGGCTGTCAAGCTCCGCCTAAAAGTTCACTAAGTTACGGGTCAAGGCCCAGTTCTCGCTTAGAAGACATCATCAAAACAAAAGTCAATGCTACTAGGTCTTTTAGAGAATTCTCTAATATTTGTGTATCTCACTAAAGGGCATACC
This sequence comes from Bombina bombina, assembly GCF_027579735.1. Taxonomy (NCBI): domain Eukaryota; kingdom Metazoa; phylum Chordata; class Amphibia; order Anura; family Bombinatoridae; genus Bombina; species Bombina bombina. Next base: position 583,026,882 of record NC_069500.1, on the reverse strand, counting down.
CTATACATTTCTGTATACGAAGTAGTAAAACATTACAACACAGCATAAGGCTCACTAAAATACGCCCTTAAACTGTACTGAAAATACAATGTAAATAATTAAAAGTATGCAATAAACTTATATTAAAAATATCTATAAAAAATATGGAGCAAACACAAACAAACCGTGCAGTAAAATAATTAACTGGTATGTACACGGTAAACACTTGTATGTGTACAGTAAAAAGCGTATTTAAAATTCAAAGCATACGTTACTTTCTATTGTAAAATGAGCATCCCAGCTTCAGCAAGTGGGCTGAACAGAGGCATTACTGTAGCAGGTCTGAAAATCTCAAGTCTCATTGTATTCTCTAAGCAGGTTACAACAGAAGGTTTTGGTTCTATCTTGTGAAACGAAAGCTGGCGAGTTTGTCTCAAAATATGCACTCAATGTACTAATAGACACGTATGTAAAAGTAGAAGACAGATTGTAACTGCCTAATGTGTTTCAATGCATTTGTTTTACTTAAAACATCAATTCACTCTGTGCTCTGTTAATTATATATATCATTTTGCAGAATTTTATAATTGAATTTAAGTGCCTGGATGTTAAACAAAATTTTACTTGTAAATGAATATTCAGATGGTTATATATTGATCGCTTATGGGTTTAATACTTTTAAAAGTGTTACTGAGCTATAGATCCAACTTTCTAATAAAACAGGAAACATACACCTAGATTACAAGTTATGTGCTATAGAGGGTGTGAGTGAGATATGGTGCTTTTAAGCGCCATACCGCACAAAAAACAAGTGCTGTTTTGAAGTGCTCGTGCACGCTTTCCTCACAGACATCAATGGGGAGAGCGGGTCAGAAAAAAGTCTAACACTTGCGATCGCGGAAAGAAAAGCTCCGTAACGCAGCCCCATTGATGTCTATGGGGGAAAATATCTAACGTTTAAACCTAACACCCTAACATAAACCCAGAGTCCAAACACCTTTAATCTGCTGCCCCCAACATCGCCGCCACCTAAATAAAACTTAACCCCTAATCTTCCGCTCCCGATATCGCCGCCACTATACTAAAGTTATTAACCCCTATTCCCCTGCACCCAAACATAGCCCACACTAAAATAAATCTATTAACCCCTATTCCGCCGCTCCCCGACATCGCCACAACTAAATAAAGTTATTAACCCCTAAACCTCTGGCCTCCCACATCACTACCACTAAATAAATCTATTAACTCCTAAACCGCCAGCCCCCCACATCGCAAAAATCTAAATTAAACTATTAACCCCTACACCTACCCCTAAACCCAACTAACATAATTACAATAGAGCTAAATTAAATTTACAATTATTAACTAAATAATACCTATTTAAAACTAAAATACATACCTGTAAAATAAAACCTAAGCTAGCTACAATATAACTAATAATTTATATTGTAGCTAGCTTAGGTTTTATTTTTATTTCACAGGTAAGTTTGTATTTATTTTAACTAGGTAGACTAGTTCGTAAATAGTTATTAACTATTTACTAACTACCTAGTTAAAATAAATACAAACTTACATGTGGAAAAAAACCTAAAATTACAACAACAACAAAAAACCCACCCCAAAATAAAAAGCCTAAACTACCAAGGGCCCTTTTTAGGGGATAATAACTAGGATAGGTTATTACTAATTCCTAATGGCTGTAAAATTTTAATCAGCCAATAGGAATTAGAGCTGCTAAAATCATATTGGCTGTTCAAGTCAGCCCTGCGCCTCTGGGATCAAGATAGAAGATGCCGACTAGATGAAGACGTCTCGCCGCTTGGATGAGGACTTCGCCACCGGGATGAAGATTAAAGAGGACGTCTGGATGAAGATCGTTCAAGTGGGACTTCAAAAACTGTAAGTGGAGCTTCAGGGGTTAGAGTTAGGCTTTTTTGGGTGTTTTTTAGTTTAGGGTTTGGGAGGCAAAAGAGCTAAATGCCTTTTAAGGGCAATGCTCATCCAAATGCCCTTTTCAGGGCAATCGGTAGCTTAGGGTTTTTTTGGAGTTAGGTTTTTTATTTTTATTTTGGGGGGTTGGTTGGGTGGGTTTTTACAGGTAAAAGAGCTGCTTAACTTAGGACAAAGCCCTACAAAAAGGCCCTTTTAAGTGATATTGGTAGTTTATTGAAGGCTTTTTTTGAGTGGGCTTTTTTATTTTGATAGGGCTATTAGATTAGGTGTATTTCTTTTTTATTTTGGATAATTTTGTTTGTTATTTTTTTTAGTAATTAAGTCTTTTTTTTGTAATTATATACTTTGTAATTTTTAGAGTAGTGTTAAGATTTTTTTAATGTGTAGTTTAATTTAATTGATAGTTTAATTTTAGTTTAATAATTATATTTGTTTAATTGTAAGTTTAAACTTAGTTTTTTTAATTTTACAGGTAAATTTTAATTTAATTAAAGCTAGGGAAATTGTAATTTTAATATAAAGTTAGGGGAGCATTAGGTTTAGGGGTTACTAGTTTAATTTAGTTTATTGCGATGTGGGAGGCTTTCGGTTTAGGGGTTAATAGTTTATTTTAATGTATTTTGTTGTGAGGGGCTTGTGGTTTAGGCGTTCATAGGTTTATTATAGTGGCAGCGGTGAAGGGCTTAATAACTTAAGTATAGTGGGGCGGGCAGCAGATTAGGGGTTAATAACTAGGATAGTGGCGGCGATGTCGGGAGCGGCAGATTAGGGGTTAATACATTTAATATAGTGTTTATGATGCGGGAGGGCCTCGGGTTTAGGGGTTAACAGGTAGTTCATGGGTGTTAAGTGCACTTTATAACATAAAACTCGTAACTAAACTGCTACAGATTTGTAGCGTAAAACTCATAACTACTGCTCTCAGATGGCGGTACGGATTTTGTCGTTTTAGGGTGTAACGCAGGTTTTTTTAGCCTCACCACAAAACTCGTAATGGAAGCGCTATGGCAATCCCATGAAAAAACATAATTTTTACGAGTGCGGGACTGACGTTGCGTTACAGGCTAAAAGGCTTGCAGTACAGCTATAACGACAAAACTAACAGGCCAACTCAATTGAAGGCCCTGGTGCAAAAACATATTGGGCCCCCAAAAGGTAACTCAGTAGTAAACAATAATAATAAAATGCATGCTGCCCTGTATAATGATTTTAAGGATGGATAAATAGAATGATGGACCTGTAACCTGCACTAATAAAAGGCTCCCCAGCATTAGGATTGTACACATTCTGCACACACCTTTATTATAGACTGGCTGGTATCAGCAATAACCCATGTGCTGAACCAAAAATGGGCCAGCTCCTTAGGTTAGATTCCTGTTTTTACACATAAAGATACCAAGAGAACGTAGAAAAAAATGTGGGTTCAATGTCCCTTTAAAGCTAGATACCTTTTGCTGTGTGAACCTTTTCACAAAGGAATATTAAAAATGTACATGAAACATTTTTTCCTTTCATGATTCAGAGAGCATATCATTTTAAACAAATTTCCTATTTACTTCCATTAAAAAAATTGCTTTGACATCCTTTGTTGAAGTAGCAGCAATGCATCACTAGGAGATAGATGAACACATCAGGTGAGTTAATCACCAAACAGGTCATTTTCAGTACGACAAATCTGCTCCTATGCGTTCCAAGGTAAGCTTTCCAGCAAAGGATTAGGGATGAGCGAAAGTGGCTAAATCAAAATGTCAGAACAAATATTCCTTTCAATATTCGAAATTCTAATGTGTATATTTGAAATTTCAACATTGAATCTTGATTGTTCATAATATATAGAATTAAAAACATTCATTTGAATCAAAAGTCAAAATATCGAATCGCGTAAATGAATTTAAAATCAAATGTTAAAGCTAACAGAAAGCATACATAAAATTTGAATATTCGAATATTACCAAATGTAAATTAAAATTCAAAACCCAATATTCGAAATTAGAATGTTTTGTAAGTATCTGAAATTCAATTAGAACTGACGAATGTATAAAAACATAATTTATGCTTACCTGATAAATTCCTTTCTTCTGTAGTGTGATCAGTCCACGGGTCATCATTACTTCTGGGATATTACTCCTCCCCAACAGGAAGTGCAAGAGGATTCACCCAGCAGAGCTGCATATAGCTCCTCCCCTCTACGTCACTCCCAGTCATTCGACCAAGGACCAACGAGAAAGGAAAAGCCAAGGGTGAAGTGGTGACTGGAGTATAAATTAAAAAATATTTACCTGCCTTAAAAACAGGGCGGGCCGTGGACTGATCACACTACAGAAGAAAGGAATTTATCAGGTAAGCATAAATTATGTTTTCTTCTGTTAAGTGTGATCAGTCCACGGGTCATCATTACTTCTGGGATACCAATACCAAAGCAAAAGTACACAGATGACGGGAGGGATAGGCAGGCTCTTTATACAGAAGGAACCACTGCCTGAAGAACCTTTCTCCCAAAAATAGCCTCCGATGAAGCAAAAGTGTCAAATTTGTAAAATTTGGAAAAAGTATGAAGCGAAGACCAAGTTGCAGCCTTGCAAATCTGTTCAACAGAGGCCTCATTCTTGAAGGCCCAAGTGGAAGCCACAGCTCTGGTAGAATGAGCTGTAATTCTTTCAGGAGGCTGCTGTCCAGCAGTCTCATAAGCTAAACGAATTATGCTACGAAGCCAAAAAGAAAGAGAGGTAGCGGAAGCTTTTTGACCTCTCCTCTGCCCAGAGTAAATGACAAACAGAGAAGACGTTTGTCGAAATTCCTTAGTTGCCTGTAAGTAAAATTTTAGAGCACGGACTACATCCAGGTTGTGCAGTAGACGTTCCTTCTTTGAAGAAGGATTTGGGCATAAAGAAGGAACAACAATCTCTTGATTGATATTCCTGTTAGTAACTACCTTAGGTAAGAACCCAGGTTTAGTACGCAGGACTACCTTATCCGAATGAAAAATCAAATAAGGAGAATCACAATGTAAGGCTGATAATTCAGAGACTCTTCGAGCCGAGGAAATAGCCATTAAAAATAGAACTTTCCAAGATAACAACTTTATATCAATGGAATGAAGGGGTTCAAACGGAACGCCCTGAAAAACATTAAGAACAAGGTTTAAACTCCATGGTGGAGCAACAGTTTTAAACACAGGCTTAATCCTGGTCAAAGCCTGACAAAAAGCCTGGACGTCAGGAACTTCTGACAGACGTTTGTGTAACAGAATGGACAGAGCTGAGATCTGTCCCTTTAATGAACTAGCAGATAAACCCTTTTCTAAACCTTCTTGTAGAAAAGACAATATCCTAGGAATCCTAACCTTACTCCAAGAGTAACCTTTGGATTCACACCAATATAGGTATTTACGCCATATCTTATGGTAAATCTTTCTGGTAACAGGTTTCCTAGCCTGTATTAAGGTATCAATAACTGACTCAGAAAACCCACGTCTTGATAAAATCAAGCGTTCAATTTCCAAGCAGTCAGCTTCAGAGAAGTTAGATTTTGATGTTTGAAGGGACCCTGTATCAGAAGGTCCTGCTTCAGAGGTAGAGACCAAGGTGGACAGGATGACATGTCCACCAGGTCTGCATACCAAGTCCTGCGTGGCCACGCAGGTGCTATTAGAATCACTGATGCTCTCTCTTGTTTGATTCTGGCAATCAAACGAGGAAGCAACGGGAAGGGTGGAAACACATAAGCCATCCTGAAGTCCCAAGGTGCTGTCAGAGCATCTATCAGGACTGCTCCTGGATCCCTGGATCTGGACCCGTAACGAGGAAGCTTGGCGTTCTGTCGAGACGCCATGAGATCTATCTCTGGTTTGCCCCAACGTCGCAGTATTTGGGCAAAGACCTCCGGATGAAGTTCCCACTCCCCCGGATGAAAAGTCTGACGACTTAAGAAATCCGCCTCCCAGTTCTCCACTCCCGGGATGTGGATTGCTGACAGGTGGCAAGAGTGAGACTCTGCCCAGAGAATTATCTTTGATACTTCCATCATAGCTAGGGAGCTTCTTGTCCCTCCCTGATGGTTGATGTAAGCAACAGTCGTGATGTTGTCCGACTGAAACCTGATGAACCCCCGAGTTGTCAACTGGGGCCAAGCCAGGAGGGCATTGAGAACTGCTCTCAATTCCAGAATGTTTATTGGCAGGAGACTCTCCTCCTGACTCCATTGTCCCTGAGCCTTCAGAGAATTCCAGACGGCACCCCAACCTAGAAGGCTGGCGTCTGTTGTTACAATTGTCCAGTCTGGTCTGCTGAACGGCATCCCCCTGGACAGATGTGGCCGAGAAAGCCACCATAGAAGAGAATTTCTGGTCTCTTGATCCAGATTCAGAGAAGGGGATAAGTCTGAGTAATCCCCATTCCACTGACTTAGCATGCACAGTTGCAGTGGTCTGAGGTGTAAGCGTGCAAAGGGTACTATGTCCATTGCCGCTACCATTAAGCCGATTACCTCCATGCATTGAGCCACTGACGGGTGTTGAATGGAATGTAGGGTGCGGCAAGCACTTTGAAGTCTTGTTAGCCTGTCCTCTGTCAGGTAAATCTTCATTTCTACAGAATCTATAAGAGTCCCCAGGAAGGGAACTCTTGTGAGTGGAACGAGTGAACTCTTCTTTTCGTTCACCTTCCATCCATGTGACCTTAGAAATGCCAGCACTAACTCTGTATGAGACTTGGCAGTTTGAAAGCTTGAAGCTTGTATCAGAATGTCGTCTAGGTATGGAGCTACCGAGATTCCCCGCGGTCTTAGTACCGCCAGAAGAGCACCCAGAACCTTTGTGAAGATTCTTGGAGCTGTAGCCAATCCGAATGGAAGAGCCACAAACTGGTAATGCCTGTCTAGGAAGGCAAACCTTAGGTACCGATAATGATCTTTGTGAATCGGTATGTGAAGGTAAGCATCTTTTAAATCTACAGTGGTCATGTACTGACCCTCTTGGATCATAGGTAAAATTGTCCGAATAGTCTCCATCTTGAACGATGGAACTCTTAGGAATTTGTTTAGGATCTTTAAGTCCAGGATTGGTCTGAAAGTTCCCTCTTTTTTGGGAACCACAAACAGATTTGAGTAAAACCCCTGTCCCTGTTCCGATCGTGGAACTGGATGGATTACTCCTATTAACAAGAGCTCTTGTACGCAGCGTAGAAACGCCTCTTTCTTTGTCTGGATTGTTGACAATCTTGACAGATGAAATCCCCCCCTAGAGGAGAGTATTTGAAGTCCAGAAGGTATCCCTGAGATATTATCTCTAGCGCCCAGGGATCCTGGACATCTCTTGCCCAAGCCTGGGCGAAGAGAGAAAGTCTGCCCCCCACTAGATCCGATCCCGGATCGGGGGCCCTCAATTCATGCTGTTTTAGGGGCAGCAGCAGGTTTCCTGGCCTGCTTGCCCTTGTTCCAGGACTGGTTAGGTTTCCAGCCTTGTCTGTAGCGAGCAACCGCTCCTTCCTGTTTTGGTGCAGAGGAAGTTGATGCTGCTCCTGCTTTGAAATTACGAAAGGAACGAAAATTAGACTGTCTAGCCTTAACTTTGGCTTTGTCCTGAGGCAGGGCATGGCCTTTACCTCCTGTAATGTCAGCGATAATCTCTTTCAACCCGGGCCCGAATAAGGTCTGCCCTTTGAAAGGTATATTAAGCAATTTAGACTTAGAAGTAACATCAGCTGACCAGGATTTTAGCCACAGCGCCCTGCGTGCCTGAATGAAGAATCCTGAATTCTTCGCCGTAAGTTTAGTACGATGTACTTTGGCCTCCGAAATGAATGAATTAGCTAGTTTAAGGACTCTAAGCCTGTCCGTAATGTCGTCCAGAGTAGCTGAACCAATGTTCTCTTCCAGAGACTCAATCCAGAATGCCGCTGCAGCCGTGATCGGCGCAATGCATGCAAGGGGTTGCAGTATAAAACCTTGTTGAACAAACATTTTCTTAAGGTAACCCTCTAATTTTTTATCCATTGGATCTGAAAAGGCACAGCTATCCTCCACCGGGATAGTGGTACGCTTAGCTAAGGTAGAAACTGCTCCCTCCACCTTAGGGACCGTTTGCCATAAGTCCCTTGTGGTGGCGTCTATTGGAAACATTTTTCTAAATATCGGAGGGGGTGAGAACGGCACACCGGGTCTATCCCACTCCTTAGTAACAATTATCCAACCTACACATTTTCTCTGGTATTGCAACTGTGTTACAATCATTCAGAGCCGCTAACACCTCCCCTAGTAATACACGGAGGTTTTCCAGTTTAAATTTAAAATTTGAAATATCTGAATCCAGTCTGTTTGGATCAGAACCGTCACCCACAGAATGAAGCTCTCCGTCCTCATGTTCTGCCACCTGTGATGCAGTGTCTGACATGGCCCTAATATTATCAGCACACTCTGTTCTCACCCCAGAGTGATCACGCTTACCTCTTAGTTCTGGTAATTTAGCCAAAACCTCAGTCATAACAGTAGCCATATCCTGTAATGTGATTTGTAATGGCCGCCCAGATGTACTCGGCGCTACAATATCACGCACCTCCCTCTGAGCGGGAGATGTAGATACTGACACGTGAGGCGAGTTAGTCGGCATAACTCTCCCCTCGTTGTTTGGTGAAATTTGTTCAATTTGTACAGATTGACTTTTATTTAAAGTAGCATCAATACAGTAAGTACATAAATTTCTATTGGGCTCCACTTTGGCATTGCAACAAATGACACAGGTATCATCCTCTGAATCAGACATGTTTAACACACTAGCAAATAAACTTGCAACTTGGAAATACAATTCAATTAGAATAATATTAAAACGTACTGTGCCTTTAAGAAGCACAGAAGATCTATGACAGTTGAAAATTAATAAATTGAAAACAGTTATAGCCTCAATCCTTGTAAACAACACAACTTTAGCAAAGGTTTAATCCCATTAGCAAAGATAACAAATTCTGAAAACAGTAAACAAATTACAGAATAAACGTTTTTTTATCTCAGTCAAACTACAATTCTCACAGCTCTGCTGAGAGAAATTACCTCCCTCAAAATAAGTTTTGAAGACCCCTGAGCTCTGTAGAGATGAACCGGATCATGCAGGGAATACAATGAGTTGCTGACTGAAATATTTGATGTGTAGTAAAAGCGCCAAAAAACGGCCCCTCCCCCTCACACACAGCAGTGAGGGAGAACAGAAACTGTCAGAAAACAGATTAAGCAACTGCCAAGTGGAAAAATAGTGCCCAAACATTTATTCACTCAGTACCTCAGTAAATGAAAACGATTTTACATTCCAGCAAAAACGTTAAACATAATCTCTAGTTATTAAACAGCTTTATGTATTTCTTACAGTGTAATTCTAGTGAAGTACCATTCCCCAGAATACTGAAGTGTAAAGTATACATACATGACATTATATCGGTATGGCAGGATTTTCTCATCAATTCCATTGTCAGAAAATAAAAGCTGCTACATACCTCTATGCAGATTCATCTGCCCGCTGTCCCCTGATCTGAAGTTTACCTCTCCTCAGATGGCCGAGAAACAGCAATATGATCTTAACTACTCCGGCTAAAATCATAACAAAAACTCTGGTAGATTCTTCTTCAAACTCTGCCAGAGAGGTAATAACACACTCCGGTGCTATTTTAAAATAACAAACTTTTGATTGAAGATATAAAACTAAGTATAATCACCATAGTCCTCTCACACATCCTATCTAGTCGTTGGGTGCAAGAGAATGACTGGGAGTGACGTAGAGGGGAGGAGCTATATGCAGCTCTGCTGGGTGAATCCTCTTGCACTTCCTGTTGGGGAGGAGTAATATCCCAGAAGTAATGATGACCCGTGGACTGATCACACTTAACAGAAGAAAATTTGTTTTACATTTTGAATGATGCAAAATATTCGCCAATCCCTACAAAGGATACAAAGAATATGAAGTAAAATTTGATAGAAGTAAATTGGAAAGTTGTTTAAAATGTTGTGCTCTATCTGAATCAGAGTTTTAATTTGGACTTTTTTCATGTCCCTTTGATTGCAAATTATTTTCACTTTCTTTTTCTCAGTTTCACTCAGTAAGATTTATGCTCAGCCACCAACAACATCAACACACACCATTAACAATTTCCAAAATGAGGTGTGAGGGGGGGGGGCATAGCTAATAAGTGCAGGGAAAGGTTAGGAAATCTGGGCAGGTTTCCCAAAAAAAAATAATTAATAAATAAAAAAAATAATGGGATATAAATAAATAGAGGAAGGGAGAAAAGATTGCAAATTGGTACAGTTTTGCAAATGGGACAAACGATAGTTTATATGATAAGAAATTCAAATATCATTTTACCTAAGCAGAGGATTCAGCTGTTATGATGATATGAAAGTTATTTGCCCATATAAAGACAATAAACCTTACACAGCAATGTTTACCAATGAACCCTTCAGTTGGTGACAAGAGACCGATACAATATTACACTACTACCTTTTCAAGGAACATGACATTTAACATCATATTGGCCATATCATCAGACAAGCACTGGGTACTGCTTGCTGATTGGTGGCTAAATGCAGCCACCAATCAGCAAGCGCTATCCAGTGTTCTGAACCAAAAATGGTCCGGCTCCTAAGCTTTCATTCCTGCTTTTTAAAATAAAGATACCAAGAGAACAAAGAAAAAATGATAAGAGTAAATTATAAAGTTGGTTAAAATGTAATTCTCTACCCAAATCATAAAAGAAAATTGGTTTTAGTATCCCTTTAAGCCACATTCTTTCAGTTTTGTGTCAGCGGGCAACAAAGGCAGATGCCATACCACTTGCCCCACTGAAGCTAAAAATTCCCCAGCACTACATACTTCAGTTATACAAAGTACTGTGCAGGAACACATTTGCTTATTTTCAGTGAAGAGTGCGCTACGGAATTTGATTAGTTGTACCCCACAATGATCCAGAACTGGGGGGGGGAACCATGTAGTGCAATGTAATGTATATCGTAGTCAAAAACTGAGTGTAGTTTAAATGTTCCTTTAAATTTTACACACACTATAGAATAATAAACCTTATTTGTCATTTTTACAGATGTAGTAAATATCCATGCAAAAGCATGAAAACTAGAGGAGGAGAGTTATGCAAAGTTCTTTAGCCCAAATGAACTGAACTTTAGAAGTAAATAAAGAGTATTAAACTACTGCCCTGTCTTTGTTATAGCTACACCTACAGTATCTTTACTGTGGGTGTATTTTTGGGAATACTTTCCTTCAGAGATAACAAATCACAATGTCTTGTGTTGTCAAATGAATGCTCATATTCATGTGGCAGCTGTGTAGATTAATATTTATTCATTAACTCTGCTGCTCTTGTAAAGTCCACAGGTCAATGCAATCCTGTGCTTACTTCACTTATAATAACACATAGCCATTTACATTGATAAGAATTTTACAAGAGCATTAAATGGGTGCCCAGCACAAACA